>NC_045968.1:60220931-60389972 GCF_010909765.2 Amblyraja radiata
GCCACATTGTATCACTCCATGACTATGAGTCTTTGACTGGTATCCTTCTGGAACAGTTCTATGATGTTACAAGAGAAAGGGCTAAAGGAATCAAAGGATATGGGGAAAAAGCAGGAATTGATCAGCCATGATCATATTAAATGGCGGGGCTGGCTCAAAGGGCCGAATGACCTACTCCTGCACTTATTTTTTTATGTTTCTATGTTTCTATGTGTCTATGAATCTAAATGTAAGACCAGTAAAGTCAGTAAAATAAAGGTTCCTAGTATTTTAATTGGGTAATTTGTCAAGTAAGTTGGCTGACAATTGATTGACCATTAACATGACAATATTTCCACCTTGCATGTAATAGAAATTTTAAATTAAAATTCATTTCATTATAACAGACACCTGCAATATCATTATAGAGTTATAGAGTTATATCATTTTGGATGTTTAGTTTAGTTTAGAGATACAGCACAGATACAGGCCCTTCGGCCCAGCGATCCCTGCACACAATCCTACACACACTAGGGACAATTTTACAATTATACCAAGCCAATTAAACTGTCTTTGGAGTGTGGGAGCAAACCTGAGATCCTGGAGAATACTCACGCAGGTCACGGGGAGAATGTACAAACTCCGTACAGTTAAGCACCCATAGTCAGGATCGAACCTGGGTCTCTGGCGCTGTTCTGCAGCAACTCTACCGCTGCACCACCGTGCCTCCCGTTGCCATGGCCCAAAGTCTTAGTCATGTAATATATGACCCAATTATTTGCATTCACCTTTTGTAACATCATACAAGTGCTTAGAACAAAATGCAAGTACTGTATTCTAAAAAATGAAGATCTCTTATCTGCAGCTGTGAAGTGCAATCAGTGTCACCTCTGCTCCATGCAGAACAAATCAACTTGACAATATTGCTTAATGGTACTTAAGAGAATTGGGAGATTGTCTTCAGAGGGCTGCCAGCATTTTCATCTCATGTTTCCCTTTCAAAGCAACAACGTTTTATCTGTCATCAAGTTACTTCAAGATGAATTAGGCTGCTAGTGGGGAAAATAGATCTTGCAGCATCTTGCAGGCATTCTTGTCATTTTGAAAATGTTATTGTAGAGCTTTCATCTCTCAGGAAAGAGACTTGGCTGGCTTTCACAAGTGGGAGGATTGAAGCAGTTCTAGAGCAGAAATGGATTATTTTACAAGTAATTGTTTGCTTTGATCTCAGCTGAAGAAGATTTGTTGTGATCACTGCTCTGAATATCACAGGAATTGATCCTCTTCTGAGGTGCTGTTCAAACATTATGTATTTGTGAATTGATTTGTCATGTCAATGAAAAAGACCATGCAGTATGTTGAAATGCAATTTCTATTTTTATCTAATGTGCCTTTCTTAAGTTAATTCTTATATCTTTAAAAATCTCTCCAATCAGTTGCTGCTTCCACTTATATTATCGTTTCCCAGCAACATTTACAAATTTTGATTTAAATTCACTTCCTACCATTTGTATTAATATTAATTCTCCACAGCATTAAAATATATCCCGTTTGCCAAACACTTTAATTCCCCTTCCCATTCCCATGCTGATCTTTCCGCCCTCCATTGTCAGTGAGGCCAAATGCAAATTGGAGGAACAGCACCTCATATTTCGCTTGGGCAGCTTACACCCCAGCGGTATGAATATGGATTTCTCTAACTTCAAGTAACCCTTGCATCCACTCTCTCTCCTTCCCTCCCCCACCCAAGTCGTGGTACTAACTTTAAAGCCGTCTTGTTGAGTCTCATTGTCTGTAACTTGTTTTCACCCAGCCCACAGCTAACAATGGCCTGTTGCCTTTATCATCATTACTTTTTTGCATATCTTTCATTCATTCATTTGTTCTATATCTCTCTATATCACCATCTATATCTCTTGTTTCCCTTTCCCCTGACTCTCACTCTGAAGAAGGGTCTCGACCCGAAACATCACCTGTTCCTTTACTCCAGAGATTCTGCCTGTCCCGTTGAGTTACTCCAGCTTTCTGTGTCTATCTTTGGTTTAAACCAGCATCTGCAGCTCCTTCCTACACTGAATTGAACTGAGGTTTGTTTTGGTTTCAAAGAATGTAAAGGGGCTGTCCCATCTAATTGGCGAGTTTAGAAGAGTTTGCCCATGACTCATACTCGCAGCATGGTCGACACGAGGTCCAAGGAGGTCTTTGTAACTCTCCTTCTTGCTCAAGAGTAGTACCCGCGTACTCGAGGCCTCAGCTAGGTCGCGGCGTATTTTTCAACATGTTGAAAAATGCCTGCGAGTAAAAAAAGGTCGCCATGGAAAAAATCTATATATTTTTTACTTGTAGTTTTAGTCAAAGTAGGTCGTAGTAGGTCGGCATGTTAGTCGTAGGTAATCGAGGGTAGTCGAAGCTAGTCGAAGCTAGTCGTAGCTGGTCTTCAACATAGTCGAAGGAGGTCTCAACATGACACTTTTTCAAACTCTCCTAAACTTGCCAATTAGGTCGCTGCTGTGGGACAGCCCATTAAGGGAGTGAAATACAATAATATAAGGTCTCTGCTTCACCATCTATTTTCTTCTTCTGTCATTGGTGATTTTTGTGTCATTTTAACCTGTAAATACTGTAAAAATCGAATATAGAAGAATAGCAATATGTTACAATTTTTTTGCTAGTGATACTCAGAGGGAATTAGAGAAACAAATATGCTGGGATATTGCAGACACTGCATGAATTATGGGGCTGTCATAGTAGGGGAGTTTAACTTTCCCAATAAAGAATGGGCAGCTATAGTGCCAAGGTATTTAGTTTAGTTAGTTTAGTTTAGCCACTTTAGTTTAGTCAAGTTACTTTAGGTTAGTTTAGTTACTAGTTTAGTTTAGTTTAGTTTAGGTACTTTAGTTTAGTTTAGTTTAGTTAGTTTAGTTTCAGTTTAGTTTAGTTGTTAGTTTAGTTTAGAGATCAGTGCGAAACAGCCCTTCGCCCCACTGAGTCCACACCGACCAGTGATCCCCACACATTAACACTATCCTACACACACTAGGGCCAAATTTTACATTTACTAAGTCAACATACCTGTACGTCTTTGGGTGTGTGAGGAAACCGAAGGTCTCGGAGAAACCCACGCGGGGTCATGGGGGAGAACGTACTAATCTGTAAAGGCAGCCCCATAGTCGGAATCAAACCTGGGTCTTGCCGCCGCAAGCGCTGTTAGGCAGCAACTCTACCGCTGCGCCACCATGCCGCCCTTAGTAAGGCCTTGAACAAGGTTCCTCATGGAAGGTTGGTTAAGAAGGTTCCAATGGTTGGGTATTACTGGTGGAAGTAGCAAGATGGATTCAACAGTGGCTGAATGGGAGATGCCAGAGAGTAATGGTGGGATGGCTGTTTGTCAGGTTGGAGGCCAGTGACTAGTGGGCTGCCACAGGGATCTGTGTTGGGTCCACTGTGTTTGTAATGTACATCAATGATCTGGATGATGGTGTGGTAAATTGGATTAGTAAGTATGCAGATGATACTAAGATAGGTGGGGTTGTGGATAATGAAGTAGATTTTCAAAGTCTACAGAGAGATTTAGGCCATTTGGAAGAGTGGACTGAAAGATGGCAGATGGAGTTTAATGCTGATAAGTGTGAGGTGCTACATCTTGGCAGGACAAATCAAAATAGGACATACATGGTAAATGGTAGGGAATTGAAGAATGCAGGTGAACAGAGGGATCTGGGAATAACTGTGCACAGTTCCCTGAAAGTGGAATCTCATGTAGATAGGGTGGTAAAGAAAGCTTTTGGTGTGCTGGCCTTTATAAATCAGAGCATTGAGTATAGTAGTTGGGATGTTATGTTAAAATTGTACAAGGCATTGGTGAGGCCAATTCTGGAGTATGGGGTACAATTTTGGTTGCCTAATTATAGGAAGGATGTCAACAAAATAGAGAGAGTACAGAGGAGATTTACTAGAATGTTGCCTGGGTTTCAGCAACTTAGTTACAGAGAAAGGTTGAAAGTTAGGGCTTTATTCTTTGGAGCGCAGAAGGTTAAGGGGGGACTTGATAGAGGTCTTTAAAATGATGAGAGGGATAGACAGAGTTGACGTGGATAAGCTTTTCCCACTGAGAGTAGGGAAGATTCAAACAAGGGGACATGACTTGAGAATTAAGGGACAGAAGTTTAGGGGTAACATGAGGGGGGAACTTCTTTACTCAGAGAGTGGTGGCTGTGTGGAATGAGCTTCCGGGAAGGTGGTGGAGGCAGGTCCGTTTTTATCATTTAAAAATAAATTGGATTAGTTATATGGACGGGAAAGGAATGGAGGGTTATGGTCTGAGCGCAGGTATATGGGACTAGGGGAGAATACGTGTTCGGCACGGACTAGAAGGGTCGAGATGGCCTGTTTCCGTGCTGTAATTGTTATATGGTTATATGGTTATATGGGTGGAATTTGTCACGTGTGTTCAGGAATGAGCAGGACAAGTGACAGAAGTTTTGGTTAGTGGGCTTTTCATTCTATAAGCTTTAAATAGTTAAGGATGATAGCCCTGTCCCACGGTACGAGTTCATTCCAAGAGCTCTCCCGAGTTAAAAAAAATCAAACTCGTGGTAAGCACGGAGAATGAACGTAGCGGGTACATCGGAGCTCAGGGACGTCTCTTGACGGCTCGTAACGCTAATGGCAGGTACTCGGGAAGACTCGCTAATGGCAGGTAAGCACGGGAAGACTCGTGAAGATTTTTCAACATGATGAAAAATGCCCACGAGAGCTCCGAGTACCGACGTCATTACCGTAAATCTCCGAGTTCGAATCAGGACAAACTCGGGAAAACTCTTGGAATGAACTCGTACAGTGGGACAGGGATTTAAGGACAGAGCTGATCCACAAGAGCAATCCCTAAATAGGGACAAGGTCAACCATGATGGTATTCGATAGGAGGTTGCAAAGGTTGGCAATTTGTGGGTAAGGCAATGTCTGGAGAGTGGGTCCTGTTTGTGGGTTGTGGGAAGAAGATAGAACCAAGAAGTGCGGGGTTGGGGAACTACAGGTGGTAGAGCTGCTGCCTTACAGCGCCAGAGACCCGGGTTCGATCCTGACTATGCCTTCTGTCTGCATGGAGTTTATACATTCTCTCCGGGTTTACTTTGGGTGCTACGGTTTCCTCCTACACTCCAAAATACTAGGATTGTAGGTTAATTGGCTTGGGAAGATTATCAATTGCTCCTAGTGTGTATAGGATAGTGTTAGTGTTAGTGTGCGGGGATCGCTGGTCATTGTGGATTTGGTTGATCGAAGGGCCTGTTTCCACGCATTATCTGTAAACTAAACTAAACTAAACTATAAGGTTGAAGGCTGTGGAGGGGAGATCGGCAGAGGTGATGAAATTCCACGAGATCCCACCACCAGTCGCATCTTCCTATCTGCACACTTGTCTGCTCTCCGAGGAGATCATTCCCTCCGCAACTCCTTGATTCAATCATCTCTACCCACCCAGACCGTTCCCTCCCCAGGTACTTCGCCCCGCACCTGCAGATGTAACACCTGTCCCTACATCTCCACCCTCACATCCATCCATGCACCACCGCAGACCTTCCAGGTGAGACGGAGGTTCACCTCTTCTAACCTCATCTACTGTGCTCCCAATGTGGCCTCCTTTACGTTAGTAAGACCAAGCATAGACTAGATGACAGTTTTGTCAAACATATGCTCTGTCCACCTACGCCTGTTGCATCTCCTGAGATAGACACAAAAAGAAGGGTCTTGACCAGAAACGTCACCCATTCCTTCTCTCCAGAGATGCTGCATGTCCCGCTGAGTTATTCCAGCATTTTGTGTCTATCTGTGGTTTAAACCAGCATCTGCAGTTCCTTCCTACACTGTTGAATCTCCTGGTTGCTACCAATTTTAACTCCCTTTCCCATGCTGCCCTTTCCGTCCAGGGCCTCATCCATAGCCAGGATTGGAGGAACAGCACATCATATTCCACTTGGGTAACTTATGAACATTGATGGTATGAGTATTGAATTCTCCAATTTCCGTTAACACCATCCCTCCTTTCCTTGTCCCTCCATCCTGGTGCACACCCAGTTCTGCCCCCCCCCCCCCCCACTTTCCCATTGTGGTGAGCCACTTCCTTATTGGCTCACCACACCTCTCTGTACTGCAGCTCCCGTCCCTGTCTGGACAATGAGAGCGCCACATCAAATGGCAATTTATGTAACACAGGGCTATGTTTAACATTTCTTCAAAATAACCACAGCCACACCTTTCAAAATTATTACTGGTAACCTGTGGCTAAAGCCCCTGTCCCACTTGGGCGACCTCCACCGCGACCTCTGGCGAGTTTGCCCGTGACCCATAGTCACAGCAAGGTCGCCACGAGGTCGTAGGAGGTCTTTGTCACTCTCTTTCATGGTCGAGAGTGGTCTCCGCGTAGTCAAGGTTTCAGCTAGGTCGCGGCGTATTTTTCAAGATGTTAAAAATTGACATCGACTAAAAATAGGTCGCCGTGGGAAAAATCAATATATTTTTAGTCGTAGGTCTAGTCGAAGCCGGTCATAGTAGGTTGTGATGCTAGTCGTAGGTAGTCGAAGGTGGTCGATGGTGGTTGAAGGTAATAGCTCCGGGGTGAAAAAAAGGTCAGTCGAAAAAAAGGTGATTTAAACAGCAGAACGTGACCTCTGTCACTCCAGGGCATGTTCATTCACAGCTGGAGAGGAGACGTGTTTTAGAGATGGCACCAAAAACGCAGCAGCGCTGGAGGAGGGCACAATCCTGAAAAAAACCTGCCATGCAGGTGTTGCCCACCCAGGAGGAGTGGCAGGAGGTGATGCCACAGGAGGTGATAGTGCAGGAGGAGGTAGCCCTGCATGCAGGGCCGGATTAAGACCCATAGAGGCCCTAAGCACTTAAAAGATTTTGGTGCCCCCATATATATGTAATTCAAAATATAAACTATAATAAACCATAAAATAAATTTTAATTTTTCAAAATAAAACTAACAGTAAGATGGAAAATAATGTTTATTTTTGTATACTTCCACTTTATTTATATCTGAAAAGTTTTCTCCTACATTTTCACTCTATGGATTATTGTGTGTTATCACTGTAAATTTGCCGAGAAATAAACGCCACACGCAAACGCCATTCACCAACGCATAAAACTGACTGGTAAATAATACGTGAATAAATCATAAACTCCGCCCATCTTGTTTATGATTGGTCAATTTTATATGACGTCACTATGACACCATGAACACTTCGAAATTATATTTCCAATTATATAAACCACTTCGAATATTATTTTAGCAAATGATTTCCTTTGTGCCGTAAACCATTTACCATTTCTGAAGTGCCCCCCTTCCCCTGATGCCCTAAGCACGTGCTTATTTTGCTTAATGGTTAATCCAGCCCTGCCTGCATGAGAGATCCCTGGAGGAGGAGACCAGGGTGGTAGTATATGTCCCCACCATCACCCCATCCTTCACTGCCTCATTTGAAGGCAGCAAAGCAGCCCTTTCTCCTGTGTCTGACACAGCATCAGAGGCAGATGCCCCATTGGTGGTGAGGGAGGGTTGGAGGAAGGTTATGCCCTACACCTTCACCAGGCAGCAGGAGGGGGGCCTTGAGGAATGGTTCCAGCAGAATGCCATCCTGTACGATAAGGAAAATGAGGGGTACAGGGACAAGAATGGCATGCTTGCCATCCACTGCCCCACATGTGTGCTTAAAGTTCCATCTTTTGTCAAAGCCCAGCGCCACTCTCTTCCAGTCATCCTGTGTACTGGGACAGTCCATCACATCATCTCCATTCACCCATTGAGACCTCTTCTTGTGCTTCCTCTTCACCCTTGCTCTTCCCCTTCTGCCTTTCTTAAAAGGCTGCTGAAACAAAAGGGCTACTGCAAACAGCAGTAGGTGTATCTTTACTAACATCCTCCAAACTAGTTCCATCCTTGCTTGCATGGTTCAGAATGATTAAAAAAAAACCTGATAGGCATTTTTTAGTGAGAAAAAATGCGGACATGACATCGTTTTATCAGGTGATGATTTGAGCTGTAGACACTTGTCACTGGTCGGTGTTGGTTTTCGGTGTGGTCCTCTGAGGTGGAAGGGGGTCGTGCTCATTCACGGACCAATCTGCCAGAGACCATCCTCGAGTAAAACGTACATGGTCGAAGCCAGTCTTCAACATAGTCGAAGGAGGTCTTCTTCATAGTCGAGGGAGGTCTTCAACATAGTCCTAGGAGGTCGTACACATAGTCGACGAAGGTCGTAGGAGGTCGTAGGTCACCGCGGCCTTGATTTTTTTTCAGTCGCTTAAGGTCGCCAGAGGTCGCGGTGGGGAGGTCTCCCAAGTGGGACAGGCCCTTAAGTCACGCAACTTCATTGTAAATACTCTGTAGATACTCACCCTATTATGTCACTGGTATAATACATTATGCTGCTCCAGTCAGATCACCACAGTAGTTTAGTTTAGTTTAGCTTAGAGATACAGTGTGGAAACAGGCCCTTCGGCCCACCGTCTGTGCCAACCAGCAATCACCCATATACTAGGTCTATCCAACACACTAGGGACAATTTGGGAAGAAATCAGACCACGCTATCACAGGGAGAACGTACAAACTCTGTACAAATAGCACCTGTAGTCAGGATCGAACCTGGGTCTGTGGCGCTGTAAAGGGCCTGTCCCACGAGCATGCGACTGCATGCGGCAAGCGCGACCTTACGTGGTCGTTTGAGCCGTACGGCATCGTGGGTCCGGTCCCATTTCGATCGCCGGAGCCGTATGGAGTTGTTCGGAGCTGGTCCCGACATCGCGCGGGGCTCCGAAAAATTGACACTGTCCAAAAATTCCGCGCAGCAATGGCCTGCCGGCTCGCAGCCGCATTGAGGCCATACGCACCGCCTCGACGGGCGTGCGCAGCGTCTTGACGCCGTACGCAGCGTCTTGATGGCGTACGCCTAGCGCGAACATCCCGCGGACTTTGCTCGAACTTCACGTCAACTCGTACGGGATCACTCGACCTCCGCGCGGCCTCCGCTTCTGGTTTGGTCGCGCTCGCCGCATGCAGTCGCATGCTGGTGTGACAGGCCCTGTACGGGGATCACTTGACCTGCGCGCAGCCCCCGCGCGGTCCCCCCTTCCGGTTTGGTCGCACTTGCCACGCAGCCCCTTATTTGCTTTGGTCGACCATTAATTGCTTAAGAAATGACATGATCTTTAAAACATTAAAGTATGCAGATTTGCAAATACAACAGGTATCCTGTAGCTAAATGTCACTATGATCAATGTGTTAAGGTGCATTAAGGTCATGATATCTTAGTCAATTATGAATATGTCAATATATTGAGTCAAATATGAGTCAAATTTCTTGTTAGCATTCAGTACCAGTAGTTACGTATGATTTTTATGCAATCTTTTTATGCACCTTAGTGTCTTGCTTTTAACAGTTTCTGCTTTGAGGTGATAAAATAAGCTCGGTGTTGTTAGTATTTGCATTGCATCACCTGGAAACTTAGCTCAAATGTTTTTGGATTAGCCTTTAAAAGATCAGCACCCTCTAGTGCTTTTTAAATAGGGGAATCAGTAATTCAGAGACTGCTGTTTTCTTATTCTAATGGGCCTGTCCCACTGTACGAGCTAATTCAAGAGTTCTCCCGAGTTTCCCCTGATTCGAACTCAGAGAATTACGGTAATAGCCACTCGTAGGCACTCGGGGCTCTCGTGGACATTTTTCAACATGTTGAAAAATCTTCACGAGTCTTCCCGAGCTTACCGCGTTTCCCAAGTACCTGCCGTTAGCGTTACGAGCCGCTAAGAGACGTCTCGAGTTCCGACGTACCCGCTACGTACATTCTACGTTCTTACCACGAGTTTGATTTTTTTTTAAACTCGGGAGAGCTCTTGAATTAGCTCGTACAGTGGGACCGGCCCTTTAGGTGTAGAAAGGAATTGCAGATGGGAGTTTGCACCGAAGATAGACGCCAAATGCTGGAACAGGCAGCATATCTGGAGAGAAGGAATGGTGACATTTCGGGTCGAGACCCTTCTTCAGACTGAGAGTCAGGGGAGTGGGAGTCTAAAGAAATGGAAGGGCAAGGTGTGAATGAATTTTGATTTCTCTATAACCCTTGCTTTCCCTCGGTCTCCATCCCTCCTCCCACCCTAGTTCTCCAACTAGTTTTATTGTCCTTCTGATTAATGTTACTGTTTTTGTGCCTTGATGCTACCTTCCCTCCAGCCAACAATGAAGCATTCTACATTTCCTTGATCATTGTCTGCTTTACTCTGTTGTTTTCACACCTTCACTTTCCATATCTCCAGTTTCCCTCTGCCCTGACGCTAAGTCTGAAGAAGGGTCTCGACCCGAAACGTCACCCATTCCTTCCCACCAGAGGTGCTGCCTGCCCTGCTGAGTTACTCCAGCATTTTGTGTCTATCTTCTTATTCTTAGTCACTGCTTCTGTGTGATTAATGCCGGACTCCGGACTGTCAAAGGTGCCACAGCCAGACATAAAAACAGCTTTTGTTCCACGAGTAGTAGCTCTACTCAATAACCAAAAATCTGTAGCCTCCTTTTGCTCTTGGAATTTATTTAATTCACATGTTTAATCAATAATGTTTTATTATTAATGTTTAATGTTTTATGTGTCATTCTTAATTGTCACTGTATGTCATGTTGTCACTTGCGAGCGGAGCACCAAAGCAAATTCCTTGTATGTGAACATACTTGGCCAAAAAACGTATTCATTCATAATTTGCCGGTAAAGAAATACACCATTTATTTTAGCTGAAATGGTTCAATCTGATCTTGTCACGTTGAAGGTTGTTTGAAGGAGTCTGAATATGCTGAATATCCCAGCTAGTTCTTGGTAGTTATTGCATTCCAGAGTAGGACATGAAGCCCTGTTGATAGAAGTGTCGGATCAGTTGGTTGAACCTGCCTTCAGTTCCTGATGACCAATGTGAGAGAGAACCAGAATTCTAACGCGCATATTCCCTGTGACACGGGGCTATGGTCAGATTATTGGCATTGTGCGAGGGAATAGAATCATGAAATCATACAGCATTGAATAAGGCCCTTCAGCCCACTACAACCCTGCCAACCAAGAAACACCTCCTAAAATAATCCCTTTTTCCAACCATGTCTCCATCTAGGGGCTAGTGGAATCAAGGGATATGGGGAGAAGGCAGGCACGGGTTATTGAATGGAGATGATCAGCCATGATCACAATGAATGGCGGTGCAGGCTCGAAGGGCCAAATGACCTCCTCCTGCACCTATTTTCTATGTTTCTATGTTTGTATGATTCCATCTGCCCACTCACCCCCCACCATGATCTTGCCACCCTAAATTTTGCAATAGCCAGTTAATTTCCGAACCGGGTAGGTATTTGGCAAGTGGGGGTTAGGCCAGGGCATCGAGGGGAAATGCATGTGATCATCAGGCTGAATGTGGAATCGCAGCACAGATAACCCCTAAGGTCACACTTCTCTGTATTAAATTCCATCAGCCATTCCTCAGCCCACCTGGCCAATCAATAAACAATAGACAATAGGTGCAGGAGTAGACCAGCACCGCCATTCAATGTGATCATGGCTGATCATCCACAATCAGTACCCCCGTTCCTGCCTTCTCCCCATATCCCCTGACCCCGCTATCTTCAAGAGCCCTATCTAGCTCTCTCTTGAAAGTATCCAGAGAACCGGCCTCCGCTGCCCTCCAAGGCAGAGAATTCCACAGACTCACAACTCTCTGTGTGTAAAAGTTTTTCCCCATCTCTGTTCTAAATGGCTTACGCCTTATTCTTAAACTGTGGCCCCTGGTTCTGGACTCCCCCAATATCGGGAACATGTTTCCTGTCTCTTGCGTGTCCAAACCTTTAATAATCTTATATGTTTCAATAAGATATCCTCTCATCCTTCTAAACCCCAGAGTATCCAAGCTCAGCCACTCCATTCTCTCAGTATATGACAGTCCTGTATATGACAGCCCTGTTTTTGCTACCAAAGTGCAAGCACTCACCCAACCTGTCTCATAGCATCCTCCTCCCGGTTCACACTGCCACCCAGCTTTGTGTCATCTGCAAATTTGCTAATGTTACTTGTAATCCCTTCATCTAGATCAGTAATATATATTGTAAATAGCTGCGGTTCTAGCACCGAGCCTTGTGGTACGCCACTAGTCACTGCCTGCCATTCTGAAAGGGACCCGTTAATCCCTACTCTTGCCTTCCTGTCTGCCAATCAATTTACTATCCATGTCAGCACCTACCCCCAATACCATGTGCCCTAATTTTGCCCACTAATCTCCTATGTGGGACCTTATCAAATGCTCTCTGAAAGTCCAGGTACACTACATCCACTGGGCTCCCTTGTCCATTTTCCTAGTTACATCCTCAAAAAATTCCAGAAGGTTAGTCAAGCATGATTTCTCCTTCGTAAATCCATGCTGACTTGGACTGATCCTGTTACTGCTATCCATAAGTTCAGCTATCTCATCTTTTATAATTGACTCCAGCAACTTCCCCACCACCGATGTCAGGCTAACTGGTCTATAATTTCCTGTTTTGTCTCTCCCGCCTTTCTTAAAAAGTGGGATAACATTAGCTACCCTCCAATCCACAGGAACTGATCCTGAATGTATAGAACATTGGAAAATTATCACCAATGCATCCACAATTTCTAGAGCCACTTCCTTAAGTACCCTGGGATGCAGACCATCAGGCCCTGGGGATTTATCAGCCTTCTGACCCATCAGTCTATCCAACACCATTTCCTGCCTAATGTGGATTTCCTTCAGTTCCTCTGTTACCCCAGATCCTCTGGAAGATTGTTTGTGTCCTCCTTAGTGAAGATAGATCCAAAGTACTTGTTCATCTGCCATTTCCTTGTTCCCCATAATAAATTTACCCTTTTCAATCTTCAAGGGGCCAACTGTGGTCTTAACTAATATTTTCCTCTTCACATACCTAAAGAAGCTTTTACTATCCTCCTTTATATTATTGGCCAGTTTACCTTCATACCTCATTTTTTCTCCCCGTATTGCCTTTTTAGTTATCTTCTATTGCTCTTTAAATCGATCCAGATCCTACTGCAATTTTTCACAACCATCTTCACTATCTGCAAAACCATCCACTTTTGTATCATCTGCAAACTTGCTAATCTTGCCATGTATGTTCTCATCCAAACCATTGTGGAACCTTGTCGAATCCTTTGCTGAAGCCCATATATACAGTGGCTTGCAAAAGTTTTCATACCCCTTGAACTTTTCCACATTTTGTCACGTTACAACCACAAACGTAAATGTATTTTATTGGGATTTTATGTGATAGACCAACACAAAGTGGCGCATAATTGTGAAGTGGAAGGAAAATGATACATGGTTTTCAAATTTTTTTACAAATAAAAAACTGAAAAGTGTGGCGTGCAAAAGTATTCAGCCCCCTTTACTCTGATACCCCTAAATAAAATCCAGTGCAACCAATTGCCTTCAGAAGTCACCTAATTAGTAAATAGAGTCCACTTGTGTGTAATCTAATCTCAGTATAAATACAGCTGTTCTGTGAAGGCCTCAGAGGTTTGTTAGAGAACATTAGTGAACAAACAGCATCATGAAGCCCAAGGAACACACCAGACAGGTCAGGGATAAAGTTGTGGAGAAGTTTAAAGCAGGGTTAGGTTATTAAAAAAATCCCAAGCTATGAACATCTCACGGAGCACTGTTTAATCCATCATCCGAAAATGGAAAGAGTATGGCACAACTGCAAACCTACCAAGACATGGCCGTCCACCTAAACTGACAGGCCGGGCAAGGAGAGCATTGATCAGAGAAGCAGCCAAGAGGCCCATTGTAACTCTGGAGGAGCTGCAGAGATCCACAGCTCAGGTGGGAGAATCTATCCACAGGACAACTATTAGTCGTGCACTCCACAAATCGGGCCTTTATGGAAGAGTGGCAA
Organism: Amblyraja radiata; assembly: GCF_010909765.2. Lineage (NCBI taxonomy): Eukaryota > Metazoa > Chordata > Chondrichthyes > Rajiformes > Rajidae > Amblyraja > Amblyraja radiata. The sequence goes on from NC_045968.1 coordinate 60,234,862, forward strand.
GAAGAAAGCCATTGCTGAAAAAAAGCCATAAGAAGTCCCGTTTGCAGTTTGCCACAAGCCATGAGGGGGACACAGCAAACATGTGGAGGAAGGTGCTCTGGTCAGATGAGACCAAAATTGAAGTTTTTGGCCTAAATGCAAAACGCTATGTGTGGCGGAAAACTAACACTGCACATCACCCTGAACACACCATCCCCACTGTGAAACATGGTGGTGGCAGCATCATGCTGTGGGGATGCTTTTCTTTAGCAGGGACAGGGAAGCTGGTCAAAGTTGATGGGAAGATGGATGGAGCCAAATACAGAGCAATCTTGGAAGAAAACTGTTAGAGTCTGCAAAAGACTTGAGACTGGGGCGGAGGTTCACCTTCCAGCAGGACAACGACCCTAAACATTCAGCCAGAGCTACAATGGAATGGTTTAGATCAAAGCATATTCATGTGTTAGAATGGCCCAGTCAAAGTCCAGACCTAAATCCAATTGAGAATCTCTGGCAAGACTTGAAAATTGCTGTTCACAGATGCTCTCCATCCAATCTGACTGGGCTTGAGCTATTTTGCAAAGAAGAATGGGCAAAAATTTCAGTCTCTAGATGTGCAAAGCTGGTAGAGATATACCCCAAAAGACTTGCAGCTGTAATTGCAGCGAAAAGTGGTTCTACAAAGTATTGACTCAGGGGGGCTGAATAGTTTTGCACGCCACACTTTTCAGTTTTTTATTTGTAAAGAAATTTGAAAACCATGTATCATTTTCCTTCCACTTCACAATTATGCACCACTTTGTGTTGGTCTATCACATAAAATCCCAATAAAATACATTTACGTTTGTGGTTGTAACGTGACAAAATGTGGAAAGGTTCAAGGGGTATGAAAACTTTTGCAAGCCACTGTACATCTACAACTCTCCCCTCATCAACCTTTTTGGTCATGTCTTCAAAATACTCAATCAGATTTGTGACCTCCTACGTACAAAACCATGCTGACTATTCAACCCTTGTCCATCTAAATGCCTGTATATCCTATCTCTCAGAATACACTCTAGTAACTTTCCAACTACAGATGTTAAGCTCACCGGCCTATAGTTCCCAGCATTTTCCCTGCAGCCCTTCTTGAAAAGAGGCTCAACATTTGCCACCCTCCAGTCTTCCGGCACCTCTCTTGTATTTAAAGACGACTCGAAAATTTCAACCAGGGCTCCCGCAATTTCCTCTCTGGTTTCCCACAATGCCCTCGGATATATCTGATCAGGCCCTGGAGATTTGTCTCCCTTCATATATGACAGTACCTTCAGTACTTCCTCGACAGTAACCCTCACTGCTCTCAAGGCACTTCCAATGACTGCCCTAGGTTCCTCCGTCTTCCTGTATTTCTCCATGGTAAATACAGAGGAGAAATACTCATTGAATATCTTGCCCATCTCCTGTGGCACCACACAGTGGTGACCCTTTGATTCCAGAGAGGTCCTACTCTCTCTCTAGTTACCTTTTTCCCCCTTATGTATTTATAAGATCTCTTGGGATTGTCATTAATACTATCTGCCATAGTTATGTCTTGGCCCCTTTTTGCCCTTCTGATTTCCTTTTTACTTTGCTCTTTAGTTCCCAAAACTCCTCTAGGGATACACTTGATTCCAGTTGCCTATACCTGTCCCATGCATCCTTCTTATTCTTGACCAACACCTCAATTTCCCTCGTCAGCCAAGCTTCCTTGCCTTGCCCTTCACTCTAAAGCCCCTGTCCCACTTAGGAAACCTGAACGGAAATCTCTGGTGACCTTGCCCGCGACCCAAGGTTTCCATTAGCTCGTCAGAGGTTTTGGTCACTCTAGCTAATGGTCGAAAGTGGTTTCCGCGTGGTTGAGGATTCATCTAGGTTGATTCGATTGTTTCAACATGATCAAAACCGACTAAAAATCGACTACAAATAGGTTGCCGTTTGGTCGAAGCCAGTGGAGTGGGGTCGCTATTTACTTACAGGCAGTCGAAAGCCCCTCCTTCGCTGACCGGCCATTTTGATTGGCTCATTGGAGTTTCACGCCCTAGAAGATCCGCCGGTAGGTAAAATGCACGCTAAACTTTATTAAACTTCTTAAAACTGTCTCCACTCCTTCTCCCCCCCTTCTCTCCCCCCTTCTCCTCTCCTTCTCCCCCCCCCTTCTCTCCCCTTCTCCCCCCCTTCTCTCCCCTTCTCTCCCCCCTCTCCCCCCCCTTCTCTCCCCCCCCCTTCTCTCCCCCCCCCTTCTCTCCCCCCCCCCTTCTCTCTGCTTCTCTCTACTTCTTTCCCTTTCTCCGCCCCCCCCCCCCCCCCCCGCGCTCCCTAAAGGACTTACTGTGCTCTGTGGCAGCCGTTTACCTTCCTCTTCATCGTGCAGACAGCTCTCCACCGCTCTCCATGGCCCCCACCTTCGCGATGTGTTTGTGTGTTTGTATGTGCGGTCAGTAGATGCAGCTCGCAGTTCGGTCGATCCAGCTCGAGGCTTTCCAGGCGAGTGACCAAAACCTCCGACGACCTCATGGAAACCTTGGGTTATGGGCAAGGTCACCAGAGGTTTCCGTTCAGGTTTCCTAAGTGGGACAGGAGCTTAACAGGGATGTGCATATCCTGAGCTCTTGTCAGCACACTTTTGCCCACTTGTCAGCACACCAGTGCTTCAAACAATCTACCATCATCCCTGTGCCCAAGTCCAACACATCATCCTGCCTCAATGACTATAGACCGATTGCCCTTACATCTGTGGCCATGAAGTCATTCGAGCGCATTATTCTTGCTCACCTCAAAACCAGCACTTCTTCCAATTTGGACCCACACCAATTCGCATACAGAGCCAATAGGTCAGTGGAAGACACAGTCAATCTGGCCATTCATCACACTCTGCAACACCTGGAAACCGCCAACACGTACGCCCGCATCCTGTTCATGGACTTCAGTTCGGCATTTAACTCCATCAACCCGGTTAAACTCTTCCATAAATTAACGGACATGAACATCGACCCCTGCATCTGTCACTGGATCTACAGCTTCCTTTGGAACAGACAACAGAGGGTGAAGATACATAACACAATATCTCACCCCCTGCACCTCAGCACAGGAGCCCCTCAGGGCTGCGTCTTGTCTCCCTGGTTATTCTCACTCTACACAAACCAATTCACATCCCAGCATAGTTCAGTTAAAATTTATAAATACGCAGATGACACAACCATCATAGGTCTCATCTCGAACAATAACTAAACAGAATACCGCACTCAAACACACAAAGCAGTCACTTGGTGCACAGATAATAACCTCTCACTCAACACATCAAAAACACACGAACTCATCATTGATTTCAGACATAAGGCACAACCCAAGACCCCCCTACTCATCTCAGGCGAACCCATATCCACCACTGACTCATACAAATTTCTTGGCACTCACATAAGCAATAACCTCAAATGGAAAACCAATTCAAATCACATCTACAAAAAAGCCAACCAAAGACTCTTCTTCCTCCGCCAGCTCAAGAAGTTTAGAGTAAGGAAACACCTCTTAATCAAATTCTACACAGCCATCATCCAAAGCATGCTCACTTCATCAATTACAGTCTGGTTCAGCAGTTTAGACACTCACTCCCGTAATAAATTACAACGCATAGTTAACAAAGCATCCAAAATCATCAGCACTCCCCTTCCATCAATAGAATCACTCCATCACAAACGGTCTGTGTCAAGGGTGAAGAAAATCATCTCTGATCCCTCCCACCCAGTTCACCACATCTTCCACCTGCTGCCATCAGGAAGGCGCTACAGATCACTGTCCGCCAAGACATTTCGATTTAAAAACAGTTTTTACCCACACGCAATCCGAATTCTGAACACACTATGATAACAGCACATATCCTCCCCATGCATGTACTGTATATTGTATGATGTTGTGTTTTATGTTATGTTTGACGGGAATCAGCCTACCTTGTAACATCCTGTACTGAACCTGAATTCCACCAGCTTGACTGTGTGGTCATTAAATAATCTAATCTAATCTAATCTAATCTTTTAAAAACATCCCACTTGCCTGATGTTCCTTTCCCCTGAAACAAAACAACCTGCCCCAATCAACTTGAGTGAGACTTTCTCTCACACCCTCAAAATTACCCAATTTAGCATTTTAACATGTGGGCCCTCTCTGTCCCTATCCATAACTATCTTAAACCTAATCGAACAGTGGTTTAGCCTAGAACTTGCCATAAAGCTTTATATATTTCAGCAGAGTGTGAATTTGTACAACTCTTCTTTGATATAATGAAAAAACTAATTATTTTGTGTTATATTTTAGTAATTCAATATTCTACCCCCTCAAAGTCAAGATGTACACAAATCGAATGCACAATTAAAACCTGCCAAATATATCCAAAATGAATAAAAACATATGCAAAGATTGAGCAGAAACATTCATATATATTATTTGCCAACATCACTTAGCCAGAATGAATGAATGAATAAGCAGCCAGAGAAACAATGCATTTTTTCACTGCTGACACAAGATACTGCAGATGCTACAATCCTGAGCAAAAAAACAAACTGCTGGAGGAACTCCATGTGTCAGGAAGCAACAGTGGAGGGAAATAGATTCATAGTGCTCAACTTGCCCACACCAGCCAACATGTCCCAGCTACAATGGGCCGTCAAGGTGGCGCAGCGGTAGAGTTGCAGCCTGACAGCGAATGCAGCGCCGGAGACCCGGGTTTGATCCCGACTACGGGTGCTGTCTGTACGGAGTTTGTACATTCTCCCCGTGACCTGCGTGGGTTTTCTCCAAGATCTTCGGTTTCCTCCCATGCTCCAAAAACGTACAGGTTTGTAGGTTAATTGTCTAAATTAACTGTTAAATGAAAAAATTGTCCCGTGTGTGTAGGGTAGTGTTAATGTGCTGGAATCGCTGGTCGGCGCTGATCGGGTGGGCCGAAGGGCCTGTTTCCGCACTGTATCTCTAAGCTAAACTAAACTAAACACTGGTCCCACCTGCCAGAGTTTGGCCCATATCCCTCAAAAACCTCTTCTATCCATGTATCTGTCTAACTGTTTCATAAACGTTGGGATAGTCTGTGCCTCAACTACCTCCTCTGGCAGCTTGTTCCATACACCTGAAATGGACAGAAGATATTTTGGGTCAGGACCCTTCTTCAGACTAAAGTAGCGCCACGACCCAAATCTTGTCTGTTTATTTTCCTCCACAGTTGCTGCCTGACCAGCCAGTTCCTTCAGAAATATGTATTGGATCTACAGTTGAACTTCAGTCCAAAACTGGTTGTGGAGATTCCGCTTGTTTCATTGGATTCCTCCTAACATTGATGGTAAGAATACCGACATCAGTTCGCGAGCAGCTCACTGACAGGGGATCCATGTCTTCAGGGAGCTGGTACTTATGAGTGAAGGTGTTTATGATGGTTCCATCTGAAGCTACCTGAAGATATGAAAGCAAACTTGTGTTATCATTTGGGGTTATCGATGACAACTAAATGTTGTAAACATGCTTCATTTCACAATTCTACACCTAATACATCATTTATCTCACTTCACCTGCTACCTGACCTAGAACATAGAACATGTTAAGTAGTGAAAGGCCTGGATAGAGTGGAAGTGGTTCTATATTCCAGGTCCATAAGGTCATAAGTTATAGCAGCAGAATTAGGCCATTCGGCCCATCAAGTCAACTCCACCATTCAATCATGGTCCTAGACTCTCCCACTTGCTAAAGTCCATGTACACAACATCCATTGTCACCTCCTCAAAAAACTCAATCAAGCTAGACACAATGTGCTGTTTACAAAGCCGTGCTGGCTAACCTTAATTAGCCCATTCTGTCCAAATGCGAGTAAATCCTGTCTCAAATAATTCTCTCCAGTAGTTTCCCTACCACCGACTTGAGGCTCACTAGCCTATAGTTCCCTGGATTCTCTCCGCTTTCATTCTTAAACACAGGAAAACCATTGCTCACTCCCCAGATTTCCGGGTCCAATCTGATACATTCTTAAACCTGACATACGCTTCCTTTTCTTCCTGACCAAGTTTATAACCTCATACACTTTGATCAGCTCATCATTAAACAACTCCCATATGTCCTAACAACTGATCCCAGTCTACTCTGCTGAGCTTCTTAGCTTCTGCCTAATGACATTGTAACCTGCCTTGCCCCAATTAAGTACCTTCCCGCAACATCCAGTCTTCTCCCTATTCAATATAATCTTAAAAACTATGGATATGTGTAGGAAGGAACTGCAGGTGCAGACACAAAAAAGCTGGAGTAGTTAGAGTCATACAGTCATACTGTCATACAGCATGGAGACAGGCCCTTCGGCCCAACTTGCCCACGCCAACCAACATGCCCCATCTACACTAGTCCCACCTGCCTGCCCTCTAAATCTATCCGATCCATGTACCTATTTAAATGTTTCTTAAAAGTTGTGATAGTAACCTCCTCAACTACCTCCTCCAGCAGTTTTTTTCATACACCTACCACCCTTTGTGGAAAAATGTTCCCACGCAGGTTTCTTATTAAACCCTTCTCCCCTCAACTCAAACCTATGTTCTCTGGTGCTTGATTCCCCTACTCTGTGTAAACAAAACTGTGCATTTACTCTACATATTCCTCTCATGACCTTATACACCTCTATAAGATCACCTGATCACTATCCCCTAGTTCTTCCACTGCACCATCAGTCACCTGGCCATGCTCGTTACCAATGCAAGGTCCAGTGCTCCCTCGTCTAGTCGGATTATTCACAGACTATTTAAGAAAACCTTCTTGGATGCACCTCACAAATTCTGCACAATCTAATCCTCTTGCCCTGAGTAAGTCCCAGTCAATATTAGGGAAGTTAAAGTCACCCACTACCATTACCCAGTGGATCTTGCTTCCTTCTGTAATACCTGTTCCTCTATCTCCCACTAGCTATTGGGCAGCCAGTAATAAAATCCCATTAGAGCAATTGCTCCTTGCAAGAAGGTTGCCCGTGAGAGTGGGGGGTGATCGGGGAGAGTGGAGGGAGATTGGGGAGAATGGAAAGAGGGAGGGGTAGGGAGAGGGAGGGAAGGGAAGGAGGGGGAGGGAGGGGTAAGGAGAGGGAGGGAGTAACTCAGTGGGACATGCAACACCTATAGAGAGAAGGAATGGTGACGTTTTGGGTCAAGACCCTTCTTAAGACTGAGAGTCAGGGGAGAGTTTCAGTCTGAAGAACGGTCTCGTCCCAAATCGTCACCCATTCCTTTTCTCCAGAGATGCTGCCTGTCCCGCTGAGTTACTCCAGCATTTTGTGTCTATCTTCGGTAAACCAGCATCTGCAGTTCCTTCCTACACCTCGTTTGGCAATGGGCTGTTAATCTTTTAAAGATTGCAATTGATATTTTGTTTGGAACAATACAAGGATGAATCATTTGGACCTTTTCGGCTTTGATGACTATGTGGTAGTTGTACATGGTGATAATAATCTCTTCTGGATCAAACTGACTGACATCAGCTGTAACTTGGTAAGTTTCACCAATAATGTTGACATTTCCAAGGCTTCCCTGACGCCCAGATACTGGAGCTATTATGATTGAAAACAAAACATAGTGAAAAGCAAGAAAGTATTCTCATGTATTATATACATGCATACATATATTTCTTACTAAGGCATGCTGATTAGATTAATTATATATATATTTAATTAATATAACGTGGAAATTGTTGTGCCAGGCTGAGATGCAAAATAAATGTCCTTGCTGCAGCTGCTGGGTTATACAATGCCCTCCATAATGTTTGGGACAAAGACCCATCATTTATTTATTTGCCTCTGTACAAATTTGAGATTTGTAATGGAAAAAATCACATGTGGTTAAAGTGCACATTGTCAGATTTTATTAAAGGGTATTTTTATACATTTTGATTTCACCATGTAGAAATTACAGCTGTGTTTATACATAGTCCCCCCATTTCAGGGCATCATAATGTTTGGGACACATGGCTTCACAGGTGTTTGTAATTGTTCAGGTATGTTTAATTGCCTCCTTAATGAGAGCTCTCAGCACCTAGTCTTTCCTCCAGTCTTTCCATCACCTTTGGAAACTTTTATTGCTGTTTATCAACATGAGGACCAAAGTTGTGCCAATGAAAGTCAAATAAGCCATTATGAGACTGAGAAACAAGAAAAACTATTAGAGACATCAGCCAAACCTTAAGCTTACAAAATTCTTAAGGGTTTGGACAGGCTGGATGCAGGAAGATTGTTCCCAATGTTGGGAAAGTCCAGAACAAGGGGTCACAGTTTAAAGATAAGGGGGAAGTCTTTTAGGACCGAGATGAGAATTTTTTTTTTCACACAGTGGTGAATCTGTGAAATTCTCTGCCACAGAGGGTGGTTGAGGCCAGTTCGTTGGCTATATTTAAGAGGGAGTTTGATGTGGCCCTTGTGGCTAAAGGGATCAGGGGGTATGGAGAGAAAGCAGGTACAGGATACTGAGTTGGATGATCAGCCATGATCTTATTGAATGGCGGTGCAGATGGGAAGGGCCGAATGGCCTACTCCTGCACCTATTTTCTATGTTTCTATTTTTCCTACCAAAATCAACTGTTTGGAACATCATTAAGAAGAAAGAGCTTACTAATCACAAAGGGACTGGCAGGCCAAGGAAGCCCACCACAGCTGATGACAGAAAAATTATCTCTATAATAAAGAGAAATCCCCAAACACCTGTCCGACAGATCAGAAACACTCTTCAGGAGTCAGGTGTGGATTTGTCAATGACCACTGTCTGCAGAAGACTTCATGAACAGAAATACAGAGGCTACACTGCAAGATGCAAACCACTGGTTAGCCGCAAAAATAAGATGGCCGGGTTACAGTTTGCCAAGAAGTACTTAAAAAAGCAACTGCAGTTCTAGAAAAGGGTCTTGTAGCCAGATGAGATGAAGATTAACTTGTGTCAGAATGATGGCAAGAGCAAAGTATTGAGGAGAGAAGGAACTGCCCAAGATCCAAAGCAGACCACCTCATCTGTGAAACACAGTGGTGGGGGTGTTATGACCTGGGCATGTATGGCTGCTGAAGGTACTGGCTCACTTATCTTCATTGATGATGCAACTGCTGATGGTAGTAGCATAATGAATTCTGAAGTGTATAGACACATCCTTTAGCTCAAGTTCAAACAAATGCCTCAAAACTCATGGGCCAGGGGTTTATTCCACAGCAAGCCAATGATCCCAAACATACTGCTAAAGCAACAAAGCAATCAATTCTTGATTAGCCATGTCAATCACCTGATCTGAACCCAATTGAGCATGCCTTTTATATGCTGAAGAGAAAACTGAAGGGACTAGCCCCTAAAACAAGCATAAGCTAAAGATGGCTGCAATACAGGCCTGGCAGAGCATCACCACTTTTCGCTGATGATTGTTTGCTGTACCATCCAATTAAGTCAGCTGATGATGAAGATGCTCTCCAAAAGGATCTCGATACTATGGTTGAGTGGTCACAACAATGGGGCATGCAGTTCAACCCTTCCAAATGTGAAACTATGCGTGTCACCAGAAAGAGGATTCCAGGCGAAACATCTTACAATATACTTGGTGCCACCCTTGAAGAATCCAAACAAACCAAGTATCTTGGCATCAAATTGCAGAATGATCTGCGTTGGAATGGTCAGACTCATCATGCAACGGTGAAAGCAACAGGTGTCCTAAACTTCCTGAGGCGCAACTTTCATCATTGTTCAACCTCCAAGGAGAAGCTATTCTTCACCCTCGTTAGACCTCATTTGGACTATGCAGTTGCAGCATGGGACCCATACACAAATAAAAACATTTCTTCCATCGAACGTGTCCAAAGACAGGCAGCTCGATTTGTTACTAACACCTATGAGAGGGAAGCGAGTGTCATCAAACTTCTGAATTCTCTGGGGTGGAACCCTCACCAAGACAGACGTAAAGCTCACCGTTTGACCTGTTTTTACAAAATGTTAAATGGTCAGCTCGACATAGATTACAAGACCTACACCGAACCCAAACCAATTAGGAGCAGACGAGGGCATTCGATCCAATTTGTGATCCCAGCTACAAAGACAGATGTATACAGCAATTCGTTCTTCCCCCGCACAATTAAAGCATGGAATAATCTCCACCCAACTATAGTTACCCAACCAGATGCAACTAAATTTAAAGTAGCTCTTTCTTCCCAATAACCCATTCTGGCTTAAGCCCTCCCTTCACCACCTCCAGTTTAAATTCCATTTGGAATAATTTGGAGGACCAAGAAACCAAGAACCAGAGAAGACACCCAGCAACTGGTGGTGTCCATTTGCTGTTATCAGGCAAATGAATCAACCTACCACAACCAGAGAGTAGACCTGAACTGCTATCTACCTCATCAGGGACCCACGGACTATCTTGATTGGACTTTACTGGTTTTGCCTTGCACTAAACGTTACTCCCTTATCATATATATGTACACTGTAAATGGGTTAATTGTAAACATGTATTGTCTTTTTGCTGGCTGGTTAGCAGGCAACAAAACCTTTTCACTGTACCTCGGTACACTTGACAATAAACTAAACTAACTAACCAACTTCCAGGTGACAAGACAATTTCTTAGAAGACTAGGAAATCCTGGTGTCCTGAGTAGCAATCATAGGAATATCAAAATAAACAAAGACTTCTATTGATATTTTATAAACAGCGATGTGAAGAATATTCAGTTGAACCTTTTCTGCTTTGATGACTGTGTGTTGACATTGAGATTTCTGGATCAAACTGCCAGACATCAATGATGCCTTGTGTGTAGGAAAAAACTGCAGATGCTGGTTTAAACCAAAGGTAGACACAAAATGCTGGAGTAACTCAGCGGGACAGGCAGCATCTCTGGAGAGAAGGAATGTATGACGTTTCGGGTCGAGACCCTTCTTCAGACTGATTTCAGGGGAGTGGGCGGTACAGAGATAAAATGTAGTCAGAGACAGTAAGACTGGTGGGAGAACTGGGAAAGGGGAGGGGATAGAGAGAGAGGGAAAGCAAGTGCTACTTGAAGTTAGAGAAGTCAATGTTCATACCACTGGGGTGTAAGCTGCCCAAGCAAAATATGAGGTGCTGTTCCTCCAATTTGCGTGTGGCCTCACTCTGACAATGGAGGAGATGCAGGACAGAAAGGTCAGTTTGGGAATGGGAGTGTTAAAGTGTTGAGCAACTGGCGCTGCAGTTGATCCATCATTTCAATCTGTTGCAGACTGCATCTGGTCCATGCGCCTGACCTGTGTGGGCTCTGCACTGGTGCCTAATCCTCGTGACCGCCCTCTCTGCTGACACCCAAACCATGATCGTGCTGTCCCACAGCCACTATTCTACCTCGTGTGCCATGGAGCCTCTGCAACTGACCCCATTATCACCAGGGCACCTCTCCCATTCTCACAGCATCTTCTCATAGAACTGTAGCACCTTCCACTCTTCCCATCCCACCACCTGGGACAGACACTTCTTCCAATCCAGTGAATTGTTTTTGATGCTCACAATGTGGCCTCCTTCACACTGGAGAAACCAACCTAGTTTGGGTGACCATTTTGAAGAACATTTTAGTTTAGTTTAGTTCAGAGATACAGCATGGAAACAGGCGCGTTGGCCTACCGAGTATGCCCCGACCAGTGATCCCCGCACACTAACACTGCCCTACACACACTAGGGACAATTTACATTTTAATACCAAGCCAATTAACCTACAAACCTGTACATCTTTGCAGTGTGGGAGGAAACCAAAGATCTCAGAGTAAACTCACGTGACCACGGGGAGAACATACAAACTCTGTACGGACTGCTCCCGTAGTCAGGATGAAATCCGGGTCTCTGGTGGTGTAAGGCGGTGCACCTCTGCAGCACTATGCCGCCCAATTTCCAATCAGTCTGAAGAGTAATCCTGAACTTCTCATCATCTGGCACTTTTATTCTGACTCACTTCCATTCTGACCTTTCTGTCACTACCCTCCAACATAGCTCCATCAATGCCCAGTGTCAGCGCAAGGAACAGCACCTGATCTTCCATCTGGGTATACTACAACCATTGGGACTATAATAATAATAATGGATGGGATTTATATAGCGCCTTTCTAATACTCAAGGTGCTTTACATCGCATTATTCATTCACTCCTCAGTCACACTCGGTGGTGGTAAGCTACTTCTGTAGCCACAGCTGCCCTGGGGCAGACTGACGGAAGCGTGGCTGCCATTCTGCGCCTACGGCCCCTCCGACCACCACCAATCACTCACACACATTCACACACAGGCAAAGGTGGGTGAAGTGTCTTGCCCAAGGACACAACGACATTATGCACTCCAAGCGGGATTCGAACCGGCTACCTTCCGGTCGCCATCAAGTCTACTCCGCCATTCCATCATGGCTGATCTACCTCTCCCTCTCAACCCCATTCTCCTGCCTTCTCTCCATAAACCCTGACACCTGAAGTATTCAAATATTGAATTTACTCATTTTAATTAGCCTTTTGTTCTTTCTGGCATTCTGTCCAACTCATGTCAGTTTTCTTTTCTGTCACCCACTACTGTTTTGTAAACTAATCGTTACTTTGACAATGTTAATCGCAGACAATCCCTCTATTCTCTTCACTCCCCCACCCTCTGCTACTTAAAACATGCCTGACTTCTCTCGGTTTGCATTCTGATAAAGGGTCCTCGACCTATAACCTTGACTCCATTTTATTCCCCACTAATGCTGCTGGACCGGCAGAGTGCTTACAGATTTGTGTTCAGATTTCCAATATCTACAGTTTTCAATTCCAACAACATTAGTGCCTAACGGTAAAGCACCAACAAAAGAAGGTCTAACTGTTCTAATTTCACATACGGGAATATATCTTTGTGGTAAATTAGCAGATACAATTCTTTTTAAAACAAGCCACTAGTCTTAAATTAAAGTCATAGTTTCATAGTGTCATAGACCATAGAGTCTTAAGGGCCTGTCCCACTATACGAGTTTACCCAAGAGCTCTCCCGAGTTAAAAAAAAAATCTAACTAGTGGTAAGTACGTAGAATGTACGTAGCGGGTACGTCGGAGCTCGGGACATCTCTTAGCGACTCGTAACGCTAACGGCAGGTACTCGGGAAATGCGGTAAGCTTGTGAAGTTTTTTCAACAGTGGAGGAGGTGGTTGAGGTAGATACTACGAGAGTCCCCGAGTACCTACGAGCGGCTATTACCGTAATTCTCCGAGTTCGAATCAGGGGAAACTCGGGAGAACTCTTGAATTACCTCGTACAGTGGGACAGGCCCTTAACAATGTGGGAAAAGGCCCTTTGGCCCAACATGCCCTCACCAGCCAACCTGTCCTATCCATGTACCTGTCTAAATGTTTCTTAAACATTACAATAGTATCTACCTCAACCACCTCCTCCGGCAGCATGTTCCATATACCTACCACCCTTTGGTGAAATGGTTACCCCTTACCTTAAACCTATGTCCTCTGGGTCTCGATTCCCCCACTGCACAAGAAACTGTGCATCTACGTGGTCTATTCCTCCCATGATTTTGTACACCTCTATTAGATCGCCCCTTATCCTCCTGCACTCCAAGCAATAGTCCTAGCCTGCTCAACCTCTCCTTAAAGCTCAGGCCCTTGAGTCCTGGCTACATCCTCGCAAATCTTCTCTGCATCCTTTCCAGCTTGACAACATCTTTCCTATAACATGGTGCCCAAATCTGAACACAATACTCTAATTGCGGCCTCACTAATGTCTTATATAATTGCAACATGACCTAGCTTCTATACTCAATGTTCTGACTGTGCCAAGTGCCTCAGATGCCACTTTCAATGAACTATATACCTGCACTCCTAGATCCCTCTGCTCCACAACACTCCCCAGAGCCCTACCATTCACTCCCAAAATGCAGCACCTCACATTTCTCTATATTAAATTCCATCAACCATTCCTCATCCCACCTGCCCAGAAGATCCTGCTGCAATTTTTGCCAACTATCTTCACTATCTACAATACCTCACTTTTGTGTCATCTGCAAACTTGCTGATCTTGCCATGTACAATCACATCCAAATCATTGATATTGATGACAGACAGTAATGGGCCCTGCACTGAACCCTGAGGCACACCACTAGTCACAGGCCTCCAGTCTGAGAAGCAACCTTCCACCAAGCCAATTTTATCGATTCAGCTTTCTCTCCTTGAATCCCATGGGATCTCACCTTCCACAGCAGCCTACCATGCGGGACCTTGTCAAATGCCTTACTGAAAACCATATATACAACGTCTACAGCTCTGCCTTCATCAACCTTTTTGGTCACATCCTCAAAAAATGCAGATTTGTTAGACATGACCTCATACGTATAAAATCATGCTAACTATCCCTAATCAGCCCTTGTCTGTCTAAATGCGTGTATATACCGTTTGAAAAATAAATCGCGGAGGAAGGTATATAAAAACCAACAAGAAAGTAATTGGTGACCCTGAGACTGACAAATATATATAACTGGGGCTGGGGGGGGGGGGGGGGGGGGGGGGGGGGGGGGTGCGGTGCAGTGGGCAGTGGGGAGAATAAAGCACAGATTACTGTGATAAAAAATGCAGATGCGATTAGATAAAAAGGCAACGTTCTTTAGATTTTGATAATTATATTACATAGGTTCTACATTAATATTCATGTCAAATATATATTTCTGTGCAAACTGACAGGTCTTAGTTCTTGTTCATTTTACACATCAAAGAAGGTTCAATAAGATTACATACAAACTCAACTTCTCTGCAATCTGCTGAGGCTTTTCCAATCCTGGAATGGTGATTTTATTCCCTATCAAGCAGTTCCATTTTATCCTAAAATGGGATTGCAAATGATGGACAGCTCTGTACTGTAACTTGTGTAGAACCGCCTGCCTGAAGTAACAATAACACTTGCAACATTCTTATTGCAGAAGATAGACACAAAAAGCTGAAGTAACTCAGCGGGACAGGCAGCATCTCTGGAGAGAAGGATTGGGTGACATTTAGGGTCGAGACGTCTGAAGAAGGGCCTCGACCTGAAACATCCTAGTCTGAAGAAGGGTCTTGACCTGAAACGTCACCCATTCCTTCTCTCCAGACCTGCTGCGTACCATGCTGAGTTACTCCATTTGTTGTGTCTATTTGGTTTAAACCGTCATCTGCAGTTCCTTCCTGCACATTCGTATTGCAAAGACTGTCTTGGGGAGGCTTATAAATATCTATGAAGTCAATAGACAATAGGCAATAGGTGCAGGAGTAGGCCATTTGGCCCTTCGAACCAGCACTGCCATTCAATGTGATCATGGCTGATCATCCCCAATCAGTACCCCGTTCCTGCCTTTTCCCCATATCCCCTGACTCTACTATCTTTAAGAGCCCTATCTAGCTCTCTCTTGAAAGCATACAGAGAACCGTCCTCCACCGCTCTCTGAGGCAGAGAATTCCACAGACTCACCACTCTCTGTGAGAAAAAGTGTTTCCTCGTCTCCGTTCTAGATGGCTTACTTCTTATTCTTAAACTGTGGCCCCTGGTTCTGGACTCCCCCAACATCAGGAACATGTTTCCTGCCTCTAGCGTGTCCAAGCCCTTAACAATCTTAAGGTCAAGTCAAAGTCAAAGACAAAAGACAAGTCAAAGACAAAAAAAGTTAGATATTAAATATCAAACCTGCATATCCAAATGATTCATTTCTAGGCCTTACAAAATGACCATTCCTGAAGGAGGTCTTTTCCATTTCTTCCTCAAATAAATCCCTCGTCGCGTCTAGGTATTGATCGAAGCTGGGGTCACCTGACGATCGCCGGCTATAGTTGCTGTAACGCTCAGATCTGAATGTTGAGGAAGAACTGAGGGATGACATTGTATGTAGGGTGAAGCAGGAGAACAGTGAGTATGCCTGGTATCAGGGATAATAGAAGCAAACCTCCCAAGTCAAAGTATTCTCAATAATCTGAAAGACCACCTCTGCAGCCAATAATAAATCTTCAGTTGTTTCCATATATAGAACCCATTCATAGTTTCCATTACAAATAAGTATATAAGGATTCAAAGTACTTGACTGATGGTAACGGAAAAGGAATAGTGTTCATGGAATGTGAGATAGGGCAGCTTTCTCCGATATCAGCAAAATTCCTATGGACAGATAAGGTACATGAGTATTTTATAAATGCACCACAAACAGCCCTCTTTAGTCAGAGTCAAGTCAAGTCAAGTCACTTTTATTTCTATAGTACATTTAAAAAACAACTCATGTTGACCAAAGTGCTTTACATTGGTGGAGGTACTAACGTTATACAACATTGGTTCATAGATTAAGTACATACATAAATACATACATAGAGCCCTCCCTCAGAGGACGTCAAGAAAGGCTTGAGAGTAAAGATGAGTTTTAAGTCTTGACTTAAAGGAGTCGATGGAGGGGGCAGTTCAGATGGGAAGAGGATGCCGTTCCACAGTCTAGGAGCTGCAACCGCAAAGGCGCGGTTGCCCCAGAGCTTATGCCTAGACCGCGGGATGTTCAGCAACCCCAAGTCGGCCGATCTGAGGGACCTGGAGGTGGTGTGGTGGGTGAGCAGACTTTTGATGTAGGTGGAGGCAAACCCGTTAAGGGCTTTGTAGACATAAAGGAGGATCTTGAAATTTATTCGTAACCACACAGGGAGCCAGTGGAGAGAGGCCAGAATCAGGGTGATGTGGTCCCTTTTTCGGGTGCCCATCAGGAGTCTCGCTGCGGCATTTTGGACCAGTTGCAGGCGGGACAGGACCGAGGGTGTTTAATCTGTGGAACTCATTGCCACAGAGGGCTGTGGAGGCCAAGTCAGTGGATATTTTGAAGGCAGAGATAGACAAAGGGGTATCAAGGGGTATGGGGAGAAGGCAGGAAAATGGGATTAGGAGGCAGATATCAGCCATGGTTGAATGGCCGAGTAGACTCGATGTGTTAAATGGCCTAATTCTACTCCTAATAACTTATGAGCTTGTTGAGTATTAATTTAGAATGAAACACCAGTGTACAAGGAGCATGAATAGTCTACAACTATACTGTTTAAGAAGGAACTGCAGATGCTGGAAAATCGAGGGTAGACAAAAGTGCTGGAGAAACTCAGCGGGTGCAGCAGCATCTATGGAGCGAAGGAAATAGGCAACGTTTCGGGCCTAAGCCTGAAGAAGGGTTTCGGCCTGAAATGTTGCCTATTTCCTTCGCTCCATAGATGCTGCTGCACCCGCTGAGTTTCTCCAGCACTTTTGTCTACAACTATACTGGATGTATTCCTATGTGACAACAAACTTACTGAAGGTTGGGAATTTATCAGAGTATTGAAAATAGATGGATATAAATGCTCCTATGTACATCCTGAGCATTGAAGTTGAATATGTGTTTATAATATCAATGGAATCACTGTACACATAAACAGCAAACAGAAGGTGCCTCTGAGAAACCTTGCAAAGGATATGAAAATCAGGGCGTATTGAGCAACTGAATAATCTTCAAGTTTGCAAACTATAGCATAGTGGGTGGGTTACAACCTCTGGTTAATCTTTAGTTTGAGAAAAAGATTTTTGTTCTAAATTTTCGCAGCATAGAAAACAAACAGAATGGAAGGAAGTGAAGTATGGGGATTTTCAAACAAATTAAAGTAGCATAAAGTATTTAGAGATGATGGAGATGGTCTTGATCACATTGGGTTGAGCCTAGGGCCCAGAATTGCTTCTTTAGTCACTGAATGTCAACATATACCTGGGCCTATCTAAAGTTAGATAATGAGATCTGAATGACAACTAAGTGACTAGCAGCACAGTGCAAAGGTCGTACATGGAAACATCTTTGACAACCATTGACTGCCAACAGACCTGGGAGCAGAGTAGTCAGTGCTTCCATCAAAGTTGTCTCAGAATTTGACTTTCAAATGTCTCGCACATTTTAGGCAGCACTACCAACACTATTGCTGGTAGAGGTGCTGCCTCACAGCACCAGAGGCCCAGGTTCGATCCTGACTAAGGGTGTTACCCGTGCGGAGTTTGTACATTCTCCCTTTGACCACATGGGATTTTTCTGGGTGCTCCCACATGCCATTGATGTGCAAGCTTATCGGTAAATTGGCTTCTGTAAATTGCCCCTAGTATGTAGGATGCAAAAGTAGAAGAACATAAAACCTGTGTACGCATGGACTCACTGTACTGGCAGGCCTGTTTCCATGCTGTATCTGTAAAACTAAGACATTTAGTAACAACAAATCTTAAAATTTAAAAGGTTGAAATACATTAAAACGACAAAATGAATTGTGAAAAACATCTTACCTTTCTCTATATCTAACAATCTTCTAATCCCCATTGTAATCCTTAGAATTTTGGATAGTGTGGCAAGTCCAACTGGGCAGTATTTGAGAAGCCTTTCTACCATGTAGTTGTGAGTAGCCACAACAAGACAGAGACTGGACCCACCTTGTTTGAATGGCTGATAATTGGGTGTTCCTGCTGGAACCACTGTAAGCAGGGCCGGATTTAATAATAATAATAATAATAATAAATTTTATTTAATGGGCACCTTTCAGACATCTCAAGGACACCTTACATATTAATCGGAATAAAAACATATAATCGGAATAAAATAAGTAATAAAGGCATCACAGAGACACAAATTAAAAACAGAATTCAATCCAAAAACAGAAAATCAAAAACACAGTGTGAAGAGAATTTATTTAGATGAAGAGAGGCCCTAGGCTATTCCACTTGTGAGGCCCCTCCCAATCCCCCACCCCCACGACTAGAGGAAGATGGAAGAATGTTTTAAATAATTTGAGTAAAGCCAAGGATGTTTAAGGTGTTTAAGATTCCGTAATTTGCAATTGCTTCTCTAAAGGACATAAAATGTTATTGGTAAACACCGTAGTGATTGAAAAAAATGCATAAATGTTAAAATTATCACTGTGAAAAACAAGTCTGCTTTTTCCTATCGTTAGATGCTACAGATGCTACAAATAAGCTTAGTTTTATTACTAATCTGACAGTGGCAGCCACAGCACTACACAGTGGGTTTCTAGCAACTATTATCAGCTCTACCCCAGCATTGCTCCTTGCCAACTTCCTAGTTCAAATATCTTTGCACTTTCCTACTTACCCCTGAGTTTTGACTTTTGAAGCTGCAAGTATCCAAAGACGTTCCCTGCACCCGCCATTGCTGTTTACTGGAGCACGTGTGAAAGTGTGTACAATAATAATGCAGTGTTATCCCAACAATAAAATCAATCTACATTTATAAAGAATTGACACAAAATGCTGGAGTAACTCAGCAGGACAGGCAGCATCTCTAGAGAAGGAATGGGTGACGTTTCGGGTCGAGGCCCTTCAGGTCTCGGACCTGAAACGTCACCCATTCCTTCTCTAGAGATGTTGCCTGTCTTGCGGAGTTACTCCAACATTTTGTGTCCATCTTTGGATTAAACCAGCATCTACAGTTCCATGCTATACATCTATACAGGGATGTTGCTCAGTGAAGCTTCTGAAGTAGTTTCACAGGAACATTATCAAACCAACGTTGACACTGAACCAGAGTTTAGGGCAATTCTTCAACTGGGCGTCTACCCTCGGGCAATGCTGTTTCTTCCGCTGTTTTCCTGGGCAGAAACAACTGCTTGCCCCAGAATGATGCCCTGCTCCAGCAGAGTGACAAGAGCAAGCTTCATAAAATATCTTAAAAGTGGAAACTGCCATAGGAGGCAGAGAGATTTAGGGGTGAAATTCAGGAGCTTGCGGCCATGAATGAATGAATGAAAGACTGGATGAATGAGTAAATAAATAAATAGATAAATAAATAAATAAATCGATAAACAGATAAATAAATAAATAAATAAATAGATAGATAGATAGATAAATAAACAAAAAGATAAATATATAAATAAATAGATATATAAATATATAAATAAATAGATTGATAAATGAAGGAATGAATGAACGAATTTTACTTTGGAGTCACGTGAGTGACTACGTGAAGAACCCCGTTCAGCCGCACGTGCGTCATTACGTTAGACGCATTGGTGCAGGCGGCCGGTTGGAGCAGCAGAGCTCCTCCAGCGGGTAAGTTTAAAACTCAAGGTAAGTGAAAAAACTTATTCTTGAGGCCGCTTTCTGTGTCGGTGGTTGTGTTCCAGTTACGATGTAGCAAGCAAGCAAGGTGAAGGCGAGGCGACCCGTGGCAAAAAGTGTGGAGGACCGGGAGAGTACGGTCAGTGGGTGCCCCCCTAGTTCACCAACTTTGTCGCAAGCAGGGGGCTTGCTACATTCAAGTCTGCCAGGCCTATAGACCCAGAGTCAGGCCAGGAGTTTTCACCTCCAGGAGAGACCGTTTGCTCACGGCTCTCACTAATCGAGCACCTGATGGAGAGGTTGCTCGAGAAGGACACACTCCGGGAGGAGGAGTGTAGTTCTCACCAGGCTGTTGGAGAGCCTATGCCAGCAGCGCCTGGAGTAGGGCTGCATAATCGCCCTTATGGAGGAGGAGGGTGATCCGGGTCAGGAGTATGATGCCGAGGTAATGGCTGTGCATAGCCCTAAGGGTGAAGGACAAGTTCAAGTTCAAGTTCAAGTGAGTTTATTGTCATGTGTCCCTGTGTAGGACAATGAAATTCTTGCTTTGCTTAAGCACACAGAAAATAGTAGGCATTTACTACAAAACAGATAAATGTGTCCATATACCATGATATAAATATATACACACATGAATAAATAAACTGGTAAAGTGGAAATAACAGAAAGTGGTTATTAATAATCAGAGTTTTGTCCGATCCAGGTTTAATAGCCTGATGGCTGTGGGGAAGTAGCTATTCCTGAACCTGGTTGTTGCAGTCTTCAGGCTCCTGTACCTTCTACCTGAAGGTAGCAGGGAGATGAGTGTGTGGTCTTTGTACCTAATCTGGCTGCTAAATTCGCAATCCCCAAAGAAGCAGAGAAGCCATTGGGGGAGGAGCTGGCTACTACAATCAATGATATGCTCTCCCATCAGCTCGAGGAGTTAACTATGGACGATACTGCAAAAAAATATGAAACCCCGGTCAACTGTGGGTTGTTAAAGGTGCCGTGGTCAACCATGTTATATGGGGCCAAATGGGGGTTGCAGTGAGGGCACAAGAATTGAAGCTCCAGAGGGTGCTCAAGTTATTAGCAGCAGGAATCACTGCGTTCGCCAGAACGGTAGATGAGGGGCACATGACTGAAGTGCACCAGGATGCTCTGGGGCTTTTGTGCAGTGCACATTTTGAAATGAACGGCCTTAGAAAGAGTGCCATACGTCCTGCCTTACACCCGAAATTTGCAGCACTCTGCAAACCAAATAATGTTCAGTTACCAAATCTGTTGTTTGGGGAGAACCTCGCAAAGCGAGTCAAATAACTGGATTAAGAGGCAAAAACTGTGGGCCTCATCAAAGTGCCATCAAGCAGCAGAATGGTCAAAAGGTTTTTCCCCATCCATGGGGTGCTATCACAGGGACTGGTGAGGGAACGAGTCGTTCATTCTTGAACTCACAAACCTGGTATCCTGCCACAGGTACAAGGGCGAAGATGAATTTCCCTACGAGGGGCCGGGGGCAACAAGCACAGTCAGCAAATGTGCAGGTCAAAGACTTTGCTCCTGAAGGAAATAAGTTAAGTGGGGAAGATGTTCAAGTTGGGGGCAGGTTACACTTGTTTCTCAAAGAATGGCAAGAGATTACATCAGATCCATTTGTGCTGAGCAGTATAGAGGGGTTTCGGATTGAATTCTACCCTACTGTGCGTCCCACGTCGGACACTCGTGTTTTCACACGAAGAGAATATACAGATACAGGCAGAGCTTGAGATATTGTGCAAAAAAGGGGTTATTGAGAAGTCGGTTCATCAATCCCATCAGTTTGTGTCAAGTATTTTTCCTAGGTCTAAGAAAGATGGGGGGGTGTAGAATCATTCTGGACCTGACGAGCCTCAACCATTTTGTGCAGTATAGACATTTCAAAATGGAAACTTTTTCTATTGCTAAACAGCTAGTTTCAAAAGGGTGTTATATGGCAAGCATAGATCTCAAGGATGCTTATTACTCAGTGTCTATTCATTGTGATGATAGGAGATATTTGAAATTTAGCTGGATGAGTCAATTGTGGCAATTCAAAGCACTGCCTAATGGCTTAACCTCAGCTCCGAGATTGTTTACCAAAATTGTTAAAACCAATTCTTGGCTTACTCCGAACTCAGGGTCATGTGGTAATGGCCCATTTGGATGATATTTTTATTGTAGGAAACACTCGGGAGGCAGCTGAATCGTCTGTGTCAGTTGTTAAATTCACTTTTGAGCAATTGGGGTTCATTGTCCATCAAGATAAATCCAAATTAACACCAGTTAAAGTTATTGATTATTTGGGCTTCATCATTAACTCAGATCACATGTTAGTGAATCTGCCGAGTGAGAAAAGGCAGCAGTTAATTGAAGAGTGTGTCAAGCTTAGTGAGGAACAACTACCCTCAATTAGACAAGTGGCCAAGTTGATTGGCAAGCTCGTGGCTGCTTTTCCAGCTGTGCAGTTTGGGCCTTTGCATTATCAACAATTACAATGAGCAAAAGAACAAGCATTGAGAGCACATGCAGGCCATTTTGATGGGGCTATGAAGTTGCCAACAGAAGCCATTTCTGAGATACTATGGTGGATTATGAATGTTGCAACTAGCTCAAGGAAGGTTGTGGTTGACCCACCTTCTATAGTTTTACAGACTGACGTCAGTGGCCAAGGTTGGGGTGCTACTGATATGGGTTCCAGCTGTGGAGGCAGATGGAATAGTGATGAGGCATCCCTTCTGCAATTGCGAGGGATCAATTATTTAGAGCTTCTGGGAACATTCTATGGGCTTATTGTCTATGGGCTATGGGCTTATTGTCTATGGGCTATGGGCTTATTGTCTATGGGCTATGGGCTTATTGTCTATGGGCTATGGGCTTATTGTCTTACCAAAAGTCCATATGGGTGGAGTCAAGTCGAAAGCTTGTGATAGATTGGCTAATCAGATCTGGAGCTGGTGTATTGGCAGAAACATTTGGATTTCAACAATCCATTTACCTGGTAGGTTCAACATAGTCACAGACACAAGGTCACGACAATTCAATGACAACATAGAATGGATGTTGAACCATGAGATATTTGAAAATGTTGTTGCTCGGTTTGGGATGCCAGATATCGATTTGTTTGCATCCAGACTAAACCACCAGTTGCCTAAATATGTTTCATGGGAACCAGATCCAGGGGCAGCAGCTGTTGATGCGTTCTCGCTGTACTGGGGTGGAATGTTTATATATGTATTTCTTCCATTCTACCTCATCAGTCGATGCCTGCAAAAAATCAAGCAGGACTCCGCTTCAGGAGTATTGGTGGCACCCGATTGGCCTACTCAGCCATGGTATGCTCTTGTTTTGGAGATGGCTACTGAGCCTCACATGATTGTTCCCAAACACAAAAACCTACTGGTGAATCTGGTAACTGGCGATCAGCATCCGTTACATGATCATATTGATCTGTTGATTTGCAGATTCTAAGGAGACCATATCTGGGGAGAGGACTATCCGATCGCACCGTGGATGTTATCACTGTGGCCTGGAGGGATAGTACCCAAAAGCAGTACATCTCTTCGATAAGAAAGTGGGAGGTGTTCTGCTTATGGCAGAATATTTCATATCAAACTGCAGGCATCCCAGATGTGCTAGAGTTCTTGTCAACTCTCTATTTCGACCAAATGTTAAGCTATAGTGCGATCAATACAGCAAGAAGTGCTCTGTCTTCATATTTACCCATGGTGTCAGAATTACATTCAGTGGGGACACATCCGTTAGTCTCCAGATTTATGAAGGGAGTTTTTAATTCCAATCCGCCCAAGCCCAGGTATTCGGTTATCTGGAATGTAAGCAAAGTTCTTATGCTGCTTCGCCAGTGGACTCCTGTCACAGTCCTATCTCTAGCCAAACTCACCATGAAGGTGGTCATGCTTATGGCCTTGGTATCAGCCCAACGTGTGCAGACATTACAGAAGCTGCGGCTAGACAGGATGGAGGTATCAGCAGGTATCAGCAGATGCCATCACTTTTTATGTTTATGATCTGCTCAATAGGGGTGACAGGATGTACGATTGTCTTTTCGGCATACCCCAAGGATCCCTGCCTGTGTGTAGTGTCATGTTTGTCCCATTACATTGAGGCTACCAGAACCTTGAGGGGAACAGAGTCAGTGTTGTTTATTAGCCACAAAAAAACGCACAGTTTATTACTGGGCAGTGCATATTAAGAATATGATTTATTGGTTGGATAGTTCTACCCAACAGACAGAATGGATAAAAATGGAGAAGGAGGATTGCCATCCTTTTAATATAGGAACGATCCTCTTCTCCCCAAAAAAACTGAATAACACAATATATAAGAAGAACCCAATTATATATGGTACAATAAGAATTTGGAAACAAATAAAATTATCTTTAAAATTAAGAAATCTATCATTGTTAATGCCAATAGCGAATAACCCTTTATTTAAACCATCTTATTGATAAGACATATAACCAATGGGAAAGTCTCGGAATTAGAAGGATCAGGGATATGTATGAAATGGGAAACCTACTATCATTCCAACAATTACAATTAAAATTTAAATTGAAAAACAACCAATATTTTAAATATCTTCAGATTTGCGATTTCATGAAAAAATATATACAAGGATATCAAAAAATAACCTCTGAAGTATTGGAAGAAGCAATGAATATTGAAGCTGACTCACAAAAATTAATATCATATTTATATAATAGTATTCTAAATATAGACCTACCATCGACAGAGGTACTTAGAGAAGAGTGGGAACGGGAACTAATGATAAAAATCACGAAGGTTACATGGGAAAAATACTTGATATATATTCACAAATGTTCAATTAATGTAAGACATAATCTAATTCAATTTAAAATTGTACATAGATTATATTATTCAAAAACAAGATTGAACAAATTTTATCCAAATATATCCGCCACGTGATAAATGTCTAGCCCAAAATGCAACTATAACACACTCCTTAGTTTCCTGCATAAAACTTTATAGATTTTGGAATGATATTTTTGAAATATTTACAAAATTATTCAAGACAAGAATGGAACCTAATACTGAAATGATTATATTTGGCGTAATGGAAGATGGGAATAAATTGAACACATCTCAAAATCTATTCTTTAACTATGGTTTAATAATAGCAAAAAAATTAATACTTAAATTTTGGAAGGGTACATCAATACCGACGCTTAAAATGTGGATTGCAAGTATGTTGGACACCGCTCATCTTGAGGAAATGCGATTCCTCCTAATGGATAAATCAGACCAATTCATAAAGAGTTGGTCTCCATTCGTCGTTTTTTTGGAATCATATGGTGCAACACAATTGTAAAAAATAACTGTTTCAGGACTGGACGAGGGTTGGTCAAGATTATAAATAATGATCTCCTTTTTTTATTTTATTTTTATTTTTTTTTCTATTTTCTCATTCTCAACTTTCTTCATTTACTCGTTTTCTTTCTTCACACACTATATATTTCACATCTTTCTATCCTTTACTATCTAACTTCTTTTTCTTATTCTAATCTTTGTTCAATGTAACAAAAAAAAAAGAAGTTGTACATAAAATGTATTATGAAAATATATATTAGGCACTTTGGTGCCATATGATTGTACTTACTTCTAATAAAATAATTTTTTTTTTTAAAACAACAACAAAAAACGCACAGTAAGGTGTCGGTGCAAACTATCTGAAGGTGGCTAAAGCAGGTTCTGGTAAGCGCTGGGATTGACATTGATAATTTTAAATCTCATTCCACCAGGGTGGCAGCAACTTCAGCGGCCAGGGCGAGGGACGTTCCTATAGACCATATCCTCGCGGCCGCAGGATGGTCCAGTGAACTGATGTTCCAAAGGTTTTATCATAAGCCAATTGCCAGGCTGGGGGTATTTGCCGATTCTGTTTTAAGTTCAATTGTGTAGTTTCCCCCTGGGATAGAGGGGTTACTATTGTTTTCTTTGTAAAAATAAACCGTTAATTCGTTTAAAGCAATGTTATGGTTGATGCATTATTGATTATTTGATTATGTTGAGTCAATCGATGCAGTGAGAGGCCGGGATTTGAATCTGCGGCATAAAATCCACAGAGCTTTGAAATCTTCACATAGTCACTCATGTGACTCCGAAGTAAAATAGTAAGATTAAACGAGAACTTACCAGTTTGAAGTTTGATCTTTATTTTATGAGGAGTTACGATGAGGGACTACGTGCCCTCCGCTCCCAACCCTCATGAACGCGGCCGACAGCGGGGCACGCGCCGCCTCCAGTACTTGTGGCTGCAGTAACTCCTCGGCTTCAGGGAGACTCGTGGTTCTTCGTGTTACAAGTATCAATGTTTGGATATGGCTTCTACAAATCTGAAAAGTTCAGATGGAAAATAGAACTTGGTTCTCAACACTAAAATCTCAAAAGAATCAGACGCTATTACCGTATCTCAAAATAGTGCATTGGAAAATGCAGAGGATCCAAGACTGTCTAATGGGAATGACAAAGTTTGTAACAGAAAACCTGAATCCTATTTGAATCAGAGAATAACACATACAAGGAAAGTTAAGCTAAAGAGAAAGAATACATTAGACAGTTTAGGAATCAAAAGAAAATTAGAAAACGAGGAAAAATTCACCAGCAAAAAAGAACTGAAAATAGTTGAACATCAGGATCCACCAGTTATTCAGTCCCTCAGTCGTGTGCCCTTAAAAAGTGTAATGGATGTCGAAATGAAATTGGTTTATGTTGATGAACAACAGATAATGTATGAATTTGTGGAATCCCAAGAATACCGAAGTGCTGAATCAACATGTGAAGTTACCAAATCAGGAGAATCTACAAATTCCTGTGCTTTAAATTTGGCACCTCAGATGGATAAATGGCTTGCTAAAGCTTTGAAGGATGCAAGCTTTTACTACCACCAGAAGAAGTACTCAGTAGCAGCAGGACGATTCAGAACAGCTTTGGAGCTGTGTAGCAAAGGAGCCGTTCTAGGAAACCCATTTTATGCATCTTATGAAAAGATTTCGAGCATTGCTAGTTTTATCGAAACTAAGCTTGTAACTTGTTATCTGCGTATGAGGAGACCAGACCTAGCTCTTAATCATGCTCACAGGAGCATTTTACTGAATCCAATTAACTTTCGAAATCATCTTCGTCAAGCCACAGTCTTCAGTTGTTTGGAGCGATATGCTGAAGCTGCAAGAAGTGCTATGATTGCTGATTACATTTATTGGCTGCATGGAGCAAAGGAACAGAACATCAGCAAACATGTCAAGCTATATTGGCAGGTGAGGAGAAGCCATGTTGGAAGAGGGTATCACACAAGCTGAAACATTTTCAGTTATGTACACACCATTTGCAGTGAATCCAACTACGGCACAAATAGAAAAAATAAAAGAAGTTTTCAGGAATAAACATCCTTCTTATGCCAACTACCTTTATGCAGATCCTGGCACAAATCATAACCTGCCACAGACAGTCGATTGGTCTGAAGCCTTTACACAACGCTACATGCTGTTACTTGGTTTCAAGAATCCAGAGGATGGAAACTTTTTGGAAAAGATCATAAATAGAAGGTCACCAACATTCACAGAATCTAGAACTCCATTTTGGTCACTTACTGTAAAAGAAGTTGAGAAGAACATGGATATCCTTGGGAGGAGGATCCTGCCAGTTTTAGATTTTACACTGTGCACTAAACTAGCTGTGGGTATATTAATTTATTAAATTGACACATGGACCCGTGGAACAGCCGAAATCTTTTGTTAGTATTGAAGACTTGCAACAAAAGGATGGATTTGCAATAACTATTGATTATGACAGTTTTCCCTTTTAAATAAAAAAGAAAAAACCCTCATGAATGTCATCTGGTAGTTCTAGTCTTCTTTTATCTTACTATTATATTTCAGTCACTATTACCTGTGATTTCACACCGCTGCTTTGAAGATTGACGCACATGCGGCTGGACGGGGTTCTTCACGTAGTCCCTCATCCTAACTCCTCATAAAATAAAGATCAAATGTCAAACTAGTAAGTTCTCGTTTAATCTTACTATTTTCACACAGATCCTACTTCAATCCCTATATTTTCTTCAACTACCCCAGATTATATCACTGACCTATACTGGGAGAAATGAACAGCAGCTAATTACCCTATCGACCTTCATGTCTTCGGGTTGTGAGGGTAAACTGGAGCATCCATGGTAAACGCATATAGCCACAGTGTGAACGTGCAAACTACACACCAACAGCGTCCGAGGTCACAATTGAACATAGTTCTCTGACGCTCTGAGGCAGTGGCTCTAGTAGAACACTGCTCGAGTGTTCCAAAAATCTCTGCTAGCACCACAAGCAAATGGTTATGCCACATGCCTGAAATTATATTGTGATCTATTGGATAAATGGTGCCAAGGTAGATTTTAGATGCTGCTAAGGTAGATTTCCTTCCTCTGTGCACAGCTTTGATTGTTACAGTACCTCTCTAGGTCATTGGCAATCTGATGTCACATCAATAAGACAATAATTGCCAGATTCGTTTGGACACAGTGTACTGGCATGATGCTACTAGAACACTAATTTAACTTCAGACAATGAATAAAACAACAGCAGAACCCACAGAGACAAATCAGAATGTGACAAATCATTTGTTCCCTGGTATGATTTAAACCAAGGCAGTGTGATAACAGTCTACCTAATTAGAAAGATTAAATCAACACCTCTCTTATATGTTCATACCCAAATATTACACTGGTCCGTTTATTCTGTCCAGCTAAAGGGGCTGTCCCACTGCGGCGACCTAATCCGCGAGATAAGAAGAGTGACTTCGACCTTCAAGCTCCAGGGCACTCGAGCTGGATCGACCATCCGCGTTGAAACCGCGAGCTGGTGCGACCGACCGCACACACACACACAAACACATCGCAAAGGCGGGGGCCAGGGAAAGTGGGGCAGCGCTGTCTGAAATTCACACCCGTGATGAAGTGGAAGGTAAACGGCTGCCACAGTCCTTTAGAGAGCACGGGGAGGGGGAAGAGAAGAGGAGAGAGGGGGAGAGAAGGGGAGAGAAGGGGGGAGACACTATTAAGAAGTAGAATAAAGTTTAGTGGGCATTTTACCTACCGGTAGGTTTTACTTGGCCCTGAAAACTCCAATGAGCCAAAATGCCCAGTCAGCGAAGGAGATCGCCTGCAGTGGCCCTAAACAGCGACTCCCACTCCACTGCACTACGAGTTCAAAAGAACCATGCCAACCAAATGTTACTCCTGGAAACATTTTCAACTTGCTGAAAATTTTTCCATGACCTAGCTGAGGCCACGAGTATTTGGGAACTTCCCTCGAGCAAGAAGGAGAGTTCCGGTGACCTCATAGGACCTCCTAGGACCTCGTGTCGACCATGCTGCGGGTTTGAAGGTCGAAGACACTTGTCTAAACTCACAGATTAGGTCGCCGCAGTGGGACAGCCCCTTAACTGTTGTGCATGGGATACAAAGGCACAACAATGCACTGAGTTTTCTTTTTAATGGTTTTTTTTCTCAATATTTAGGCATTTGTTTAAAATAATTGCAATTTTTTTTTCCAAACACTCAGTCCTGTCAGGGTAAGATCTGGCCTTATTTGAAAACCAGGGGCCAGAAGTTTATTGAGTCTGTAGAAACAAAACCTCATCTACTGCATCTGGTGTTCCTGATGTGGTCTCCTGTACATCGGCGAGACCAAGCGTGGACTCAATGATCGTTTTGCTGAACAATTATGCTCAGTCCGCCAAGGCCTACAGGACGTCCTGGTTGGAAACCACTCCCCTTCCCACTCCCACCCTGACCTTTCTGTCCTTGGACCTCCATTGCCAGAGTGTGGCCACACGCAAATTGGAGAAGGAGTACCTCATATTCCGTTTGGGCTTTCCTCAAATATATGAGCAGTACAAAACCCTGGACCCACTCCACTCCGCTCTGGACCACTTGGACAACAAAATCTCATATGTCAGGCTGTTATTCATTGATTATAGCTCGGCATTTAATACAATCATCCCCTCCAAACTGGTTACCAAACTCGCAGACCTGGGTCTCTGCACATCCCTCTGCAATTGGATCCTCAACTTCCTCATTCACAGACCACAGACTGTTCGAATTGGTGGAAAGATGTCAGCCTCGATAACAATCAGCACGGGAGCACCTCAGGGCTGCGTGCTCAGCCCCCTGCTGTACTCACTCTATACTCATGACTGCGTAGCCGGTCATAGTGCGAACTCCATCATCAAGTTCACTGACGACACCACTGTTGTGGGACATATCACTGATGGGGACGAGTCAGAGTATAGAAGAGAGATCGACCGACTGACCATATGGTGCCAGCACAATAACCTGGCCCTCAACACCAGCAAAACCAAGGAACTGATTGTGGACTTTGGAAGGGGTAGGATGGGGACCCACAGTCCCGTTTATATCAACGGGTCGATGGTGGAAAGGGTCAAGGGCATCAAATTCCTGGGCTCTGAAATCTCTCCTGGTCCCAGAACACTGATGCAAATATAAAGAAAGCACATCAGTGCCTCTACTTCCTGAGAAGATTACGGAGAGTCGATATGTCAAGGAGGACTCTCTCTAACTTCTACGGGTGCACAGTAGAGAGCATGCTGACCGGGTGCATCGTGGCTTGGTTCAGCAACTTGAGCGCCCAGGAGCGGAAAAGACTACAAAAAGTAGTAAACACTGCCCAATCCATCATCGGCTCTGACCTCCCTTCCATCGAGGGGATCTATCGCAGTCGCTGCCTCAAAAGGGCTGGCAGCATCATCAAGGACCCACACCATCCTGGCCACACACTCATCTCCCCGCTGCCTTCAGGTAGAAGGTACAGGAGGAGCCTGAGGATTGCAACGTCCAGGTTCAGAAACAGCTCCTTCCCCACAGCCATCAGGCTATTAAACTCAACTCAAACAAAACTCTGAACATTAATAGCCCATTATCTGTTTATTTGCATTTCAACTGTTTATTTATTCATGTGTGTATATATTTATATAATGGTATATGGACACACTGATCTGTTCTGTATTCATGCCTACTATGTTCTGTTGTGCTGAAGCAAAGCAAGAATTTCATTGTCCTATCTGGGACACATGACAATAAAGTCTCTTGAATCTTGAATCATGGGTAGCTCGGATTCTACAATTTTAGGTAATCTCTAATCTAGAAGCCCTCTTCTCCCACATACCCACCCCCTCTTTTCTCCCTCTCCTGTGCCTCACCTGAACCACCTATTTCTCTCATTCACCCTCACCTCCTTCTGCTACTTTCCTCCCACTGACCTCACATCCACAACTCTTCAAAGATGCCTCACACCTACTCTTCTAATCTCTGTTTCAAATATCTGCCTGTCACCCCCCCCCCCCCCCCCCCCCCCCACCCCCCACCTGTATCGGCCTATTACCTGCCACGTTTTGTCCTGCCTCTCCCCTTTTCCAGCTTTGACTCCCTCCCAACAATCAGCCTGAAGAAGGGTCTCGAACCGAAACATCACCTAACCATGTTCTCCAGAGATGCTGCCTGACCCGCTGAGTTACTCCAGCACTTTGTGTCCTTTAGTCTATCTTCTGTGTTTACTCAGCTTTAAAACATACTTTCATCTTCCTAACAACCAAGAGGATAGCATAGTCATCGGCAGTCACTCGAAACGGGTATGACTCTCCTCTCATGGAGGACGCCTGTCTGTGACTTTGTTTAATGTTGGGAGACTGGTGCACAGACAGCAACCACATGGTTCTTGACAGATCTGGGTCAGGATCCAGTGTCATGGAGTCCAAGACGACCAGGGACCCTTTTCTACTGCAGCCTTCATCCGCCTTCCCAGCCGTTGTGACGCTCCACTAAAGTCATCCATCGTCCTCTTGTCAGAGACCTCCCCCTCGACCTTACCGCCATGGGTGGCCCTACCAGGAGCATAGCTCCAGACGCCATCGCTCTCAGGATCTCAGGACCACACAAGCTTCTCCACCACGACAAGGTGACAATCCACAGAGAAGCTTCAGGAATATGAGGACTTCCGGCATATCTCCAACGACTCTTACAGACTTCTACAGGTGCATCGTAGAAAGCATAATGTTGGATTGTGTCAGAGCTAAGTTTGGAATAGCTCTGCCCAAGACCGCAAGAAATTGCAGAGAACTGTGCATACAACCAAGTCCGCCACACAGACCAGGCTCCCCATATTGACTCCAGCTACAATTCACACATCTCTCCCAACCTCATCTACTGCAATTAGTGTTCCCCTTTACATTGGTGAGATGAAGCATAGACTAGGAGGCCATTTCAACAAACACTTGTGCTTGGTCCACCAAGGCTTGCTGGATCTCTTGGTTGCGAACCATTTTAACTCCCCTTCCCATTCCCACACTGATCTTTCTGTCCTGGGCCTCCTCCACTGTCAGAGTGAGGTCTCTGCCAATAAAACCTCCCATCACTTTATCCACCTATCATTCACCCGGCTTAGTCCTGCCCCCACCTATCTTCCAGTTCTCGTCCCCACCCCCCGAGCGGAAATGTCACCTCTCCATGTTCTCCAGAGACGCTGCCTGATGCTGAGTTACTCCAGCACATATCTTCACCTGATATTTCACGCTGTTTTTAGTTTAGTTTAGTTTAGTTTAGAGATACAGCGCGGAAACAGGCCCTTTGGCCCTTCGAGACCGCACCGATCATTGCACATTAACACTACCCTACACACACTAGGGACAATTTACACTTATACCAAGCCAATTAACCTGCAAACCTGTACTTCTTTGGAGTGTGGGGGAAACTGCTAATCTTGGAGAATACCCACGTGGGTCACGGGGAGAATGTACAAACTCCGCACAGACAGCACCCGTAGTCAGGATTGAACCCGGATCTCTGGTGCTGTAAGGCAGTAGCTCTACCACTGTGCCACTGTGACAGCCTTTGCACAAAACGTTTTTGTAGTGCCATACATCATTAATAAACATGGCAGGTGCTGCTGAAGCCCCACGCAAGCTTCCTGCAGCAGATGGACATTGCCACACAGCTACAGTCTCATTATGCAGCCCTTTAACACATACACACCACACCTGCACCACTGCTCCAGGCATTGAAGAGTGCTGTTTGCTTGCAGGTGGCTGCACCCGCGATTCCCCAGGGCAGGGACTATGTTCCCAGGATCAGTGAGAAGCATCTGACAGGCTGTGGGATCAGGGCTGATGTCACCTGTTTAAAGTGATATCCTGGCTTCTTGGAGGGCTGCCGGCAGGTGGCGGTGACTGAAGGTCATGACGCCTCTGTGAACAGTCACACCCTCTCCAGGGTGGTTTGAGGCAAGATTATGATCTCGCAGCTGATCGTGGTGAAACCTGCCAATTTAAAACTCATTAAATCTACAGATCTCTGTCCTCCATCTCCAGTGATAACACCTTTCTCTAGCACTGACTCACCCTGTCACTGCCACACACACAAGCTGTGCCTGCCTCTGTTACCCTTAGAGATATAGTTCTTCCTCCTTGCCATACCTCTTCTGCTCTTCATGTCCCTCGTCCTCAAGTCTTGCTTAATCTCTCTTTAATCCAAATTTAATTTGAACAGTTCATTTATTCAGTGGAACCACTAACTGGGGATGCTTATGCTGTTTTATTATAGATTCATGAAGTGCTAGATTGTGACATTATGAAACTTTTTCTCGGGCTGTCTCGTAGATGTGAGGTCATGGCTTGTAATTAGTGCACTCGAATATCTTACTCGAGTCATATTTAATTTAAGTGTAGGAAGGAATTGCAGATGCTGGTTTAAACCAAAGATAGACACAAAATGCTGGAGTAACTCAGCAGGACAGGCAACATCTCTGCATAGAAGGAATGGGTGACGTTTTGGGTGGAGACCCATCTTAAGACTTTATTTGGAAACACTTGGATCCAAATCTTAACCATATAGACATAGAAAATAGGTGCAGGAGGAGGCCATTCAACCCTTTGAGCCAGCACCGCCATTCATTTTGATCATGGCTGATCGTCCCCAATCAATAACCCGTGCCTGCCTTCTCCCCATATCCCTTGATTCCACTAGCCCCTAGAGCTCTATCTAACTCCCTCGTAAATCCATCCAGTGATTTGGCCTCCACTGCCCTCTGTGGCATGGAATTCCACAAATTCACAACTCGCTGGGTGAAAAAGTTTTTTTCTCACCTCAGTCTTAAATGACCTCCCCTTTATTCTAATACTGTGGCCCCTGGTTCTGGACTCGCCCAACATTGAGAAATGTTTTCCTGCATCTAGCTTGTCCAGTCCTTTTATAATTTTATATGTTTCTATAAGATACCCCCTCATCCTTCTAAAGTCCAGTGAATACAAGCCTAGTCTTTTCAATCTTTCCTCATATGACAGTCCCGCCATCCCAGGGATCAATCCCAGGAACAGGAACAGGGCCAGGACCAAGCTCGGCCAGCAACCGAGCGAGGAGAGATATACATATATTGTATATTGTATATACATATATATATATTACTGTTCCATTATTCTATGTTCGCTCTTCTAGGGAGATGCTAACTGCATTTCGTTGTCTCTGTACTGTACACTGCACAATGACAATAAAGTTTGAATCTGAATCTGAATCTGAATCTGAGACATCGGTGAGCAAGAGGGACATGGGGGTGAATGAGGGAGGTCGGGGAGATTGGGGGAGAGTAGGGGGAGATTGGAGAGCCATCGCCCGTGTGAGTTCCGGCTGTGGGTGGTGAACACGCAATCGAGAACGAGGAGAGCGAGTGATGGCGCCAAGATCTAAGAGGGATGGGGGGAGGGGGGAGGTGGGGGGAAGGGGGGGAGACTATATTGAATAATCTTGTAGGTTTATCTGTATGGACTCAGTGGGCCGAAGGTCCTGTTTCTGCTCTGTATCTTTAAACTAAATTAAACTAACAAAGGGACGTTTCTGGTCGAGACCCTTCTTCAGACTGACATACAAAACTGGAGTAACTCAGACTGAAATGTGTAACAGGCTGCTGTGTTAGTCATGATTGTACTCTCAGCCAATTCTTGTCAGGCTACGGAGCATACAGAACATACTGCTCGGCTCCGGATACAGGCTTAGTGTGATTGGCCTTGGAACGTTGGAATGTTAGTGAAATACAGTTCTTCTGTGAGTGAGCAGTTACTGTTCTCTTCAATAATGTAGTTCAAACTCTGGCAGATGTGACTATTGCTTGTCACACTAGTTCTGGTGTCAGATGAGTATATTTTCCCAAACATAAAAATGAGCAACTGGAGTAGGTGGCATTGGGCAAACACAGCTTCATCTTGCCTCTGGTAAACTTGTACCCTCTTGCATATGAAGAATCTATCTATTTCTGCCTCAAAAATATATAAAACTCTCCTTCCACCATCTTTTGAGAAAGTGAGTTCCATGAACTCTCACAGCCCACTGAAAAAAAAGATGTTATCTCATCTCTGTCTAACCTTTATCATCTGTGCGCAAACCTTCATTTTAAATCAGAGAGC
Organism: Amblyraja radiata; assembly: GCF_010909765.2. Lineage (NCBI taxonomy): Eukaryota > Metazoa > Chordata > Chondrichthyes > Rajiformes > Rajidae > Amblyraja > Amblyraja radiata. The sequence goes on from NC_045968.1 coordinate 60,270,431, forward strand.
CCTGGTTCTGGATGCTACTGCATCGAGAAGTACCTTCTCCACATCCACCCATGACCCGAAACGTCACCCATTCCTTCTCCGACATTGCTGAGTTACTCCAGCATTCTGTGTCTAAATCCCAAGATCACTCAGCATCTTGTATGATTCAGTCAATTCCTTCTCCCTCCCAGCGAGCAGCGGGCTGGGACACTCCCACTGAGAACAGCGGGGAACACGGTGTGGGGAGACAAAGAATGGATGAGCACTTTGTGTAACTTTGTCGGCATCTTTGCGGTGACTCTTTTGTTTACTTTGTATGCAAAGATAACGAATTTCACTGCACCTAGCCAGGTACAGGTGACAATAAAGGTGACATATATCATCATCATCACTCTTCTTGGGTGAATACAAGCCTAGGCTGTTCAACCTCCTATGGCAGCCTGATCATTCTAGTCATCAGCCCAGTTACCTTTCTCTGAGTGGCTTCCTAAGTTTTTACACCCTTCCTTAAAAGGAGCAATGCTGCAAACTATATTCCAGATTTGGTGTCCTTATGTGCTATGTACAACTTAGCCTCTTTTGTGCCATCAACAAATTTAACAGCCATATGTTCAGTGCCTTCATCCAAGTGCATTGAAGTGTTAGTTGTAAAGGTTGAGGCCGCAGCCACGCATTACATTTGCCAAGCAGCAAAGGGCACATGTACGCCTACTCTCTGTTTCCTAACAGCCAGTCAGTTTCCTATATACGCCAATGTACAAGAACTGAGAAACAGTGCGAGCAAAAATGCATTGCATTCCTGCCCAAATGTTGACAGACAATGTCAGTGACTGGCACTGATACCCATAAATGCGCCCAATGTAATATATCAACCATAATATGTTTTACTGCCATTAATCCACGAGTGTTCACATTCCATCCAGGCCACTCTGTGTTGCCAAACTATTTTTAAAGATTGTCTTTTTTTCCATCCACCCAGGATCTCTATGTGCAATACCTGACAGATGTGTTTTAAAGTCATTCCTGTAGAGATAATGTCAGGCACATCATCCATTTTCATTTGGATAATGTCACTGCCCCTTTAATAATACATCATTTTGCTATGATTGGCTGAAGTCCAGAGAGAAGGATAGAATAGTAAGATTAAACGAGAACTTACCAGTTTGAAGTTTGATCTTTATTTTATGAGGAGTTACGTCGAGGGATTACGTGAAGACCCCGCCAGCACGCACGCATTCTTCAAAGCAGCGGTATGGAATCACAGTAATAGTAGTTGAAATAAACATAGTAAGATTAGAAGAACTAGGATACTAGTTGTCCTTTATAAGAGGGTGGGCGTGGAGGGCCCGTAATCCCTCGACGTAACTCCTCATAAAATAAAGATTAAACTTCAAACTGGTAAGTTCTCGTTTAATCTTACTATTTTACTTCAGAGTCACGTGAGTGACTAAGCGAAGATTTTAAAGATGTGTGATTTCATGCCGTGGAACAAATCCATGCTTCACTCATTGCTGAAGTCATTCAAGGGAGGAAGTATGTTATCGTATTCAGACATGAATCAAATTCAAACAATAACAATTTATTTTAACAAAATAATGCTCCCTTGAGCTAAACATATTACAGAATTCAAACTTGATTCTGCAACACCGCAGGTTTGGTTGTTGGCTTATTATAAAGAATTGGAACGTCTTCTCCCTAGACCATCCTGCTGTTGCCATAGGCACTTCCATGTCTCTAGCTGCCGATGTTGCTGCTGCCCTTGTGGAATGAGATTAAAAATGTCAGTATCCACCCCAGCAGCTCCCAAACCTGTCTGAGCCATCAAGAGATGGTCTGTGCTGATACCCGGCCATTGGGCTGTTTATAGCTGACCCATAGTGCCAATTTACTACCTCTTAAAGTTTTAGTAGTCTTAAGGTATAGTAGAAGGTGTGTCATTACACACAGTCGGGTGTCAGATGGGTATGCCTGGAATTCCAAAATTTATTCTGATGTTCTTGGTCTATCTTGTTTAACCAATTCCAAGATGCGAAAGTTATCTTATCTGGAGATGCCATTATATTTTCCAGTCTCAGTTTATGTAGAGACTGGACCCTTTGAGCTGAGACCAGTGCCATCAGCATACTGTTCTTAATGTGAGCTTTTCCAGGGACAGGGACATTGCTGGTGACCAACCCCTTAGCAATGTTAGTACAACACTGACGCCCCAGATCTGGGAGTACCTCGCTCTAGGAGGGTTAGTGTTGTAAATAACCCTCATAAGTTTGGCAACTAGAGGGTGAGATCCCATGGAGAGTTGTCGTGGTGCCTGTCTCCAGTAAGCTGACAGGGCACTCCTAGCGCAATTGATAGCGCTGCAGCTCAGTCCTTCATCTACATGAAGATTGGACAGGAATTTCCAGGACGTTGGTGATTGTAGCTGTATTATACGCTACACCAGTCCTTGAGCAATACGACTCCCATTCCTATGCTGGAGAGGTACTGCTTTTTGTTGATTCTTGATAAGCCGCCGTGATCATGTTCATGGTCCTGTCCCCCAGCCCAGATCTAGCATGATGGACTTATGGTTCAGAAACAATGTCAAGGACCACAGGGACCCATGGCTGAGTAGGCCAATCAGGTACTTCCAAGACTTCCCTGATGCTGAGACCATATGTATTTTGCATAGGACCCGACTGATGAGGCAGGAGGGGAAAAAAGCATAGTAAACAATTTCCCCCAATTCAGCGAGAAGCATCCATTGCTACTACCCCAGGTCTGGTTCCCAAGCGACATATGTTGGTAACTGGTGATTGAGTCTAGATGCAAATAGATCGATATTTGGTGTCCATATCGTATAGTAATATCAGCAAATATTTTTGTGGTCCATCAGCCATCCGGTGCTGTCATTAAATGTTCATGACCTGGTGTCTGCCACGGTATTGAGCTTACCTGGTAGGTAAGTTGCTGATTGCCAAATATGTATGTTAACACACCATTGCCAGATTGTATTGGCCAGATTGACACATGATATCGATTTTATTCCACCCATATGATTAATATATGCCACCACTGTGGTATTATCAATTTGTAGGCGGACATGCAGATGGTGCATTGTGAACAGTAGGCTTTTAGCCCATGAAACACACCCAACATCTCTAAATAATTTATCCCCAGTGTTTTTAGTAATGATGATTCCTAATGTTCCATCTACCACCAGTTCTGGATATAGTGTTAGTAGCTCCCCAGCCATGAGCGCTGACCTCCTTTTGTAATGTGAATGATGGTTACTAATAATGATTGGGCTGGAGCTATGCCAAATATTTCCCTTCCACCATTGTAACTCCGAAATTGCTTTGGCTGGTAATTGCATAGGTCGATCAAAATGACCTGCAAGGTGTTTTAGCGCTTGCATTTTTGCCCTTTTTGAGCTTTAATAATGCAAGGTCCAAACTGAGTAGCTGGAAATGCTGCTACTAGTTTCCCAATTACTCTTGCCACCTGTCGAATAGATGGTTTATTTTGTAACAATTAATTTTGTTGTAGGCTTCCACCTGGTCTGCTGCTTTACTCTTTGGCAATGTTACAGATGTGGATAATGTTAATTGTGAATCCCAGATAGTCCATATTGTGGATGGTGTCAATTTAGATTTATCTGGATGGATGATGGACCCCAGAATTTCAAACCAATGTTTGGTAGCTAAAACTGCTGATTTAGCTAGTTCCAGGGTTTTCCCCACAATTGATATATCATCAAGATATGCCATGACAATATGTTTTGTTTCCTAAGTATTGCCAAGGCCAGTTTTAATATTTTGGTGAACAGCCTTGGGGCTGAAGTTTAACCCATTAGGCAACGCTATATACTGCCATAGTTGCCCCATCCAGTTAAATTTTATGTATAGACAATGATCCCTAGTATGGGTACTGAATAGTATGCATCTTTTGGATCAATGCATGCCATGAAGTATCCCTCTGAAACTAATTGTTTGGCAGTAACAATGTTTCCACAGTGGTAATAACCTCCATGCCTCCCAACACAAGTGTAACATTCCCCCTGTTAGTACAGGTCCTACACCTTTTGTGTTCTGGAAGGAACCAGATCCCCCTACCTCCCTGGTTGCCGGTGGTACGTTCCCTTCTTCAGCTTCTGCCTCTTCTGCGGAAGAGGCGCCGGAGTGCGGGGTTGGCACGTTTTCCATGAGGGTCGCTCTGGGCCTTGGCCTAAAAGGGACCTTTGTGGTTGCTGCGCGGCCCTCATGCTTTCACCAGCGTCCTGGTGTTGATGCCTGCTGGTGGATGCATAGGGGTGCTGCCGTCTGAGGTGGTGGTCTGCCCGTTGCTGATGATGCCCTCATGAGACCGACGGCTTTAAACTCTTCGTCGAGCTCTTTTACTTGTTTAGATAAGTTTCCCCTCCAAACAGCAGTATCTGCGGTTGTGTTGTAGCTGTTTCGCACAACCCTGCAAATTTGGGGTTTAGTGCAGGTTTACTGCGCTCTCGCAAGCAATTGATTTCATAGTGGGTATTGCACTCATGTGACTCCGAAGTAAAATAGTATATTGAAGGGAAAAATATCTTTTTTCCAGATACCTTGTGTATAAATACACTGCTGATACCATGGTTTTGTCAATTTAGTTTAGTATTGTCTCGTGTACAGTGAAAAGTTTGTGTAGGTGCTATCCAGTCAGCGGAAAGACAAAGGGTGGTGGGTGTATGGAACAAGCTGCCAGAGGAGGTAGTTGAGGCTGGGACTATCCCATTGTTTAAGAAACAGTTAGACAGGTGCATGGATAGGACAGGTTTGGAGGGATATGGACCAAGCGCAGGCAGGTGGGAATAGTGTAGCTGGGACATTGTTGGCCGGTATGGGCGAGTTGGACCAAAGGGCCTGTTTCCACGCTGTATCACTCTATGACTCTACGACACGATTACAATCGACCCATTTACAGTGTATAGATACATGGTAAGGGAATAACGTTTGGTGTAAGGTAAAGCCAGTAAAGTCCGATCAAAGATAGTTCCACAGGGTCACCAATGAGGTGGATGGTAGTTCAGGACTGCTCTCTGGTTGGGTTAGGATGATTCAGTTGCCGGGACTGGGAAGGAACTGTCCCTGAATCTGGAGATGTGCTTTTTCACACTTCTGTACCTTTTGCTCGATAGGAGAGGGGAGAAGAGGGAATGGCCAAGGTGCGACTAGTCCTTGATTATGCTGCTGGCCTTGCTGAGGCAGTGTGAGATGTAAATGGAGAAAATTGTGAAATTATGTGAAATTGTAGAGAGCAATTAAAAATTAAAAATCACTGTTGGTATCGCAGAGATTATGGATGGGAAAGATTTAGAGGAATATGGGCCAAATGCAGACAGATGGGACTAGTGCAGTACCAGTAGTACCAGTATCTAGATGGAAGAGGGGGAGGTGCATACCAGCCTGTGTCTGAGAGAAGCTAACACATATCCCTACTGTAAATGTACTATGAAAGCTCACCAGACTCTAACACACAAAGCAGGGATTGCACAATGTATGGAATCATTCACATAGTCATCATTGTTGACACTTTGCACAATACCCAGGTATGATTCTTTTCACAGACAGTAACTATATAAAAATCAGATTGTAATCAAGTATTGTGTTTCCTCTGACTGGTTAGCATGCAACAAAAGCTTTTCACTGTACCTCCGTATATGTCACAATAAAATAAGCGGCGCTAAACATTAGTTTAAAATTAATTCAATGTATTTTGTGGATTCAGCTTTTTTTTTATGATCTTCTCGGATACCTTTGAGTCAAAAGATTTTATACTGTTTAATATTGCCGTAGTAACCTCCTGAACATCTCTAGATGCTATTTCTTACATTATCTATTGTTTTCAAATGGTCTAAAGAAATATACACTTAACATGTACTGAATATGATCTTAGCTTCTCAATAAGATTGATATCTGATTGTCTTGTTTATAAAATATTTAATGGTTGATGGAATATTTCCATAAGTAGAATGCCTTGAAGGAATTCACAGCTTTGTTAATTAATTAGTCTGTGGAATTCTCTGCCTCAGAGGGAGGCAGGTTCTCTGGATGCTTTCAAGAGAGAGCTAGATAGGGCTCTTAAAAATAGTGGAGTCAGGGGATATGGGGAGAAGGCAGGAACAGGGTACTGACTGGGGATGATCAGCCATGATCACATTGAATGGCGACGCGGTCTCCGGTGAGGAAGAGCCGATCCTGGACTGACTCTGGACTCTGGTCCTGACCACGGGGGGGAAATGGAGGAGGACTGGCCAAATGTTGTGCCTTCCACCACAGTGATGAATGCTGTGGTGGATGTTTGTGTTACAGTTTTATTGGAGGACTTAAGGGCAAGACTGCTTTATCAAAGGGAGCTGAGGGAATGCTCTGTGTTCTGTTTCACAGAGACATGGCTCACCCCCAGCTCCCCAGACTCAGCGGTCCAGCCTGAAGGGTTCTCCATCCACCGCATGGACCGTACCCTGGCATCTGGGAAAGGGAGAGGAGGGGGCGTCTGCCTCATGGTCAACTCTGCGTGGTGTTCCGACGTGGCAGTCCTGTCCAACTCATGCTCTCCACACCTCGAACATCTGGCGGTGAAGTGCCGTCCCTTCTACCTCCCGAGAGAATTCACCTCCGTTATCCTGACCGCGGTCTACATCCCACCCCAGGCAGACGTCCGTCTGGCACTGGAGGAGCTGCAGGCCGTGGTCAACAAACACCAGACGTCTTACCCCGAGGCATTTACCACCATTGCTGGGGACTTCAATAAGGCGAACCTCAAGAAATCACTCCCCAACTTCCACCAACATGTCTCCTGCTGCACCAGAGGACCAAACACCCTCGACCACTGCTACACCACCATCAAGAATGCCTATCGTTCTATCCCTCGCCCTCACTTCGGTAAATCCGACCATACCGCGGTGCTGCTTCTTCCTGCCTACAAGCAGCAATTAAAGAGCGCACCCCCAGAAGTGAGGACAGCACAGAGCTGGTCGGGGGGGGCAGAAGAACAACTCCAGGACTGTTTGGAGTCTGTAGACTGGGCAATGTTCAAGGACTCGGCAACGGACTTGAACGAATACGCCACAGTCGTTACAGACTTCATAAAGAAATGTGTGGAGGACTGCATCCCTACAAAAACCTTCCGAGTGTTTCCCAATCAGAAACCTTGGATGAACTTTGAGATCCGCACTCTCCTGAAGTCCAGACACAGGGCATTCACCTCCGATGATACAGTGGCCTACATGAAGACCAGATACGACCTTGGTAAGGCCATCAGAAAGGCCAAAAGGGACTTCTGCTCCAAACTGGAGGACGAGACAGATGTTCGGCAGCTGTGGCAGGGTCTGAATGCAATCACCTCCTACAAGGCAAAACCAGGAGGCAGCTCGAATGCCGGTGTAACATCACTCCCTGACGAGCTCAATGCATTTTACGCACGCTTTGACAGGGAGAATACTGATGTGCCTTCCCGATCCCCCATTCGCTGCGATGGCATTTCAGTCTCAGTCACAGAGGCCGATGTCAGGAAATCCTTCAGAGGGGTGAACCCCCGAAAAGCACCTGGTCCTGATGGTATACCCGGCCGTGTTCTAAAAACCTGTGCGGACCAACTGGCGGGAGTTTTTACGGACATTTTCAATCTCTCACTTCTGAGGTCTGAGGTCCCCACCTGCTTTAAAAGGGCATCAATTATACCGGTGCCCAAGAAGAGTAAGGTGACATGCCTCAATGACTATCGACCAGTGGCACTAACGGCGGTGGTGATGAAGTGCTTTGAGAGGTTGATCATGGAGCAAATCAACTCCTACATCGACAAAAACCTGGACCCACTGCAGTTCGCGTACCGCCACAACAGATCAACGGTGGATGCGATCTCGCTGGCCCTCCACTCCGCACTGGACCACTTGGACAACAAAAACTCATATGTCAGGCTGTTATTCATTGATTACAGCTCGGCATTTAACACAATCATCCCCTCCAAACTGGTTACCAAACTCGCAGAACTGGGTCTCTGCGCATCCCTCTGCAACTGGATCCTCGACTTCCTCGTCCACAGACCACAGTCTGTTCGTATTGGTGGAAATGTGTCAGCCTCAATAACAATCAGCACGGGAGCACCTCAAGGCTGCGTGCTCAGCCCCCTGCTGTACTCACTCTATACCCATGACTGCGTAGCGAACCACAGTGCGAACTCCATCATCAAGTTCGCTGACGACACCACTATTGTGGGGCGTATCACTGATGGGGATGAGTCAGAGTACAGAAGAGAGATCGAGCAACTGTCCATATGGTGCCAGCGCAATAACCTGGCCCTCAACACCAGCAAAACCAAGGAACTGATTGTGGACTTTGGAAGGAGTAGGAGGGGGACCCACAGCCCCATTTATATCAACGGGTCGATGGTTGAAAGGGTCAAGAGCTTCAAATTCCTGGGCGTGCACATCTCTGAAGATCTTTCCTGGTCCGAGAACACTAATGCAATCATCAAAAAAGCACATCAGCGCCTCTACTTCCTGAGAAGATTACGGAGAGTCGGATTGTCAAGGAAGACTCTCTCTAATTTCTACAGGTGCACAGTCGAGAGCATGCTGACCGGTTGCATCGTGGCTTGGTTCGGCAATTTGAGCGCCCTGGAAAGGAAAAGACTACAAAAAGTAGTAAACACTGCCCAGTCCATCATCGGCTCTGACCTTCCTTCCATCGAGGGGATCTATCGCAGTCGCTGCCTCAAAAAGGCTGGCAGTATCATGAAAGACCCACACCATCCGGGCCACACACTCATCTCCCTGCTACCTTCAGGTAGAAGGTACAGGAGCCTGAAGACTGCAACAACCAGGTTCAGGAATAGTTACTTCCCCTCAGCCATCAGGCTATTAAACCTGGCTCGGACAAAACTCTGATTATTACCAACCACTTTCTGCTATTTGCACTATCAGTTTATTTATTCATGTGTGTATATATTTATATCATGGTATATGGACACATTTATCTGTTTTGTAGTAAATGCCTACTATTTTCTGTGTGCTTAAGCAAAGCAAGAATTTCATTGTCCTATACAGGGACACATGACAATAAACTAACTTGAACTTGACTTGAACTTGTGGTTGTGTGTTCTTTATTATTGTATGCTGCAGACAACCCAAATTTCCACCAGCCTGGCTGTGTGGCAATAAATTATATCTAATCTATCTAATCTAATCTACTCCTACACCTATTGTCTATTGTCTATTGTCTATAATTCATATTTTATGGTACCACATTTATTGGATGTGCTGGTGCGAATGTGCCCAGAAAGATTTTGTTCCACTATGCTAACATTTTTTCGAGATACAGCACGGAAACAGACCCTTCAGCCCTACGAGTCCACACCGACCAGCAATCACCCCTTACGCTTGCACTATCTTACACACACTGGGGACAATTTACAATTTTACCAAGCCAATTAACCTACAAATCTGTACGTCTTTGGAGTGTGAGAAAACCCACGCAGGTCACGGGGAGGACCTACCAACTCCGTACAGAGAGCAGCAGTAGTTAGGATCGAACCCGGGTCTCTGGCGCTTGGCAGCAACTCTATCTCTGCGCCACCGTGCCACCTCTGTGTTAATGTTCAAAACATGTGAAAGCAACCGGTCAGAAGTGGAAAGTTGGTCTTGTTTTCACTAATATAACCCTGGAGATGGTGGAAAAGCTTAAGATAATTGGTATTGACGAGAAGATCATGTAGATCCCAGAGAACACATGTGTAAATAAATGCATAAGTACTGCCACAGATGTGCGAATGTAATTAAACACTTATTTTACATTTTCCTTCATAGCAACTTCAGTAAAAATGTAGTTTTCAGATGTTCAAATACTTTCATTCCACCCACCCAATGCTTTCTAAATCTCACTGGTCAAATTTGAAGTTCGATCCAATGTAAAAAAAGTATTATATTGAATGCCCACATCAAGTTAATGGGCTAACCAGTGAAAGATAGGGTCTTTAAATTAGAACATTTTAATTTAATTAATATTTAATTTAATTTAATTTTAGCCCCAAAATGGTGCAGTGGCAAATGTTCCTCCAGAGGACATTTTTTTCTGCAAACATTTGCTGATGTTTCATCAGGTAGGACCCAGTCCAGTGGAAGGGCTTATGCTGGCAGCAGCAGCTACTCTGGTGCATTTGCTGTCAGCTACCAATGCCAGTACACTCCCCACGGCAGCACAGATTTCACAACCAGCTCATATCTCAGGCTGGCAAATCTGCCTGCCCAGCGTGGCGAGCAGAGCGTTTTATTTGATTTAATTCAGGTTTAAATGTAGATGATACTCCCTTAGAATGTGTAAGCATTATTCAATGTCTATAAGATCGTAAGATCATACTGTAAGTGATGGGAGCAGAATTAGGCCATTCGGCTCATCAAGTCTCTCAACCCCATTCACTTGCCTTCTCCCCTTAATCCCTGATACCTGTACTGTTCGGGCAGACAGGGACTGCAGAGAGAGTGACAGCAGTTGGTACAACTCTGGTCACATCAAAGTGAAGGAGCGTGCGTGTGTGGCCCGGACATTGATCTGATGGCTGTGGGTCTCCGCTTACGCTGTGCGCCCTAGGGATTCTCACACGCCGCTGTGATGGCTGTTTATGTTTAATCTTTATGTAGTTTTGTATCTTGTTGCTTTTTTGGTATGACTGTATGGAAAATCAAATTTCACTGTACCTCGGTACACGTGACAATAAATGACCACTGAACCATTGATTAATCAAGAATCTATCTATCTCTGCCTTAAAAAATATTCATTGCCTTTACCTTCACAGCCTTCTGTGGCGATGAATTCCACAGATTCACCACCCTCTGACTAAAGAAATACATCCTCATCTTCTCCCTAAAGGAACGTCCTTTTATTCTGAGGCTGTGACCTCTAGTCCTAGACTCTCCCACTAGTGGAAACATCCTCTCAACATCCACTCTATCCAGGCCATTCACTATTCGGAAAGTAATGTTTTAACCTTCAAGCATTTCGTTTTCTTTGGAATGTTTGAAGAGTCACAAGATGTTGACAAGCACCCAATTTAGAACACAGTTCTGACAGTCGGTGACCTGAATATAGGTCCACACTGGCGGTCTGAGGCATTTTGTGAGTGCAGCCAGCTACCGGTTACCATCTGTGCTGGAGTCTCAATCACAGTGGTAGAAACAGTATGGACCAAAGACATGTCGCAGGCCATCACAGAGCTGCTCAAAGTACTTGCAGCTATTGTGTATTTGTGGCAGAGATCTTTGCTTAGAAACGGGACGATTTGGACTGGTAGTGGGGCAACAAATACCCAGCCATCTGCTTTGCCTGAGACCAAAGTGCTTGGGTTTAATGGACTGGGCACTGCACATTTGTGGAAGGCAGGACTGGGTCAGGGGTGAGGTGGAGTTTGGGGGGGTTAGGGTAGAGTGCAAAGAAAGATCAACGAGTTGCAAGTAGAAGAGCTGGCATCGAGGGGACCAGTCATCAGGTCAGTGGATTAGAGATAGTCAGTTGAGCAGTCTGAAGAAGTCTCAACCCAAAATGTTACGCATTCCTTCTCTCCAGAGATTTCAGTTTAGAGATACAGCGCGGAAACAGGCCCTTCAGCTGACCAAGACCGCACCGACCAGTGATCCCTGCACATTAACACTATCCTACACACACTAGGGACAATTTACACTTATACCATGTATACAAACCCAAGCCAATTAACCTGCAAACTTGTACGTCTTTGGAGTGTGGGAGGAAACCGAAGATCACGGAGAAAACCCACGCAGTCACGGGGAGAACGTACAAACTCCATACAGTCAGCACCTGTTGTCAGGATCGACACAGGGCTTCAGCATGTAAGGCAGCAACTCTACCGCTGCACCACAGTGCTGCCGATGCTGCCTGTCCCGCTGAGTTATTCCAGCATTTTGTGTCTACAGTTGAACAGTCAGTCAGTCAGGGAGGCTCAAGAGTGATGTTTGTTGTTTGTAAGATGTAGGGAAGTGGCAGAATTATGTGCGGTGGGGGAGGGGGGGATGAGTACCAGGGTCAGGAGATCATGAGGACATTGGATGTTGAGGAGAGATGAGGATGGGTAGTACTGAGTGTGGGGCAGACACCACAAAGATTCATTGCCACAGGGGGCTCTATTGTGGAATTCATTGCCACAGACAACTATGGAGGCCACGTCTTTTGTATTTTTAAAGTGGAAGTTGACAGGTATTTTATTTGTAAAGGGCCTGTCCCACTTTAACGACCAAATTCATGACCTTTTTTACTCGTGGACATTTTTGATCCGGCTAGAAAAACGCCCCGACCTACTTGATGCCACGAGTACCTACGACTAGCATCACGACCTACCTACGACCTACCTACGACCTCCTACGACCTTGTGACAACCATGCTGCTAGTATGAGTCAAGGCCAAACTCATCAGTGGTCGTGAATTAGGTGGTGAAAGTGGGACAGGCCCTTTAGGGTGTCAAAGGTTATGGGGTGACAGCAGGAGAATGGGGTTGAGAGGGAAAAGTAGGTCAGCCACGATTAAATGGCAGAGTAGACTTGATGGGCAGAATGGCCTCATTCTGCTCCCATGACATGAAGATTTAGGTATTTGGCTTAAGGTAAGACACAAAAAGCTGGAGTAAGCTGTTGAGAAGACCAGATTGTCCTTGCAGGCCCAAGATAGCTTGGCTCAAGATCCCCTGAATAAAGTGGTCCTGCAGAAATCTACCCTACCACAAATCCCAAGGCAGAACTCACATCAGGTTCACAAGATTAACTTACACTGCAATTGCCTTGGCAAATTTCCTGAATGAAATGACAAAACCAAAAGCTAATTGCATTTCACTCAAGCTTGAGATAGGGGATGATAGGGGGAGCAATCTACTTCCAATTACACTGTGCTGAACAGTGTCAAACTATTGAATTTCAAAACACAAATATTTTAAACCCAAGGGATTGTCCCAGTGGTTGAATGAAATACTTCAGGTTCGCATATAATCATTAATTAAATTAATTCTTGTTTGAATATTTTCAAAATTTTGCTCCGTATACACACAATGAGAGTAGGTTTATTTGTATAGCTAGTTTTTAAAAATCCTCTTTCTTGCAGTCATAGGTAGTCTATCTAGTAGTGAATTAATTGGATAGTGTTCATTCAATATCAGAAAGTGGGATGTGATGTACAATTGTACTGTTATATCAAATACATTTCCTTTCCCTTGCCCATCTTTCATCTCTAGTTTAATTTAGAGATACAGCGCGGAAACAGGCCCTTCGGCCCACCGAGTCTGCACCGACCAGGATCCCTGCACATTAACACTATCCTACACACACGAGGGACGATTTCACCGAAAACAAGTATACAAACCCAAGTCAATTAACCTACAAATGTGTACCTTTGGAGTGTGGGAGGAAACCGAAGATCTTGGAGAAAACCCACGCGGTTACGGGGAGAACGTACAAACTCCTTACAGACAGCACCAATAGTCGGGGATTGAACCTGGGTCTCCGGCGCTGCAAGCGCTGTAAAGGGCCTGTCCCACTTTCACGACCTAATTCGTGACCTCTGACGAGTTTGCCCTTGACTCATACTCGCAGCATGGTCGTCACGAGGTCGTAGGAGGTTGTAGGAGGTCATAGGAGGCCGTAGGTAGGTCGTAGCCGGCCGTGATGATGGTCGTAGGTACGTGTGGCATCAAGTAGGTCGGGGCGTTTTTCTAGCCTGATGAAAAATGTCCATGAGTAAAAAAGGTTGTGAATTAGGTCATGAAAGTGGGACAGGCCCTTAAGGCAGCAACTCTACCGCTGCACCACCGTGCTGCCCCAAACCTCCACTATAGCTCGAGCTAGAGCTCCATCTCTTAGCTTTTTCACACAGAGAATTGTGAGTCTGTGAAATTCTCTGCTTCAGAGGGTGGTGGAGACTGGTTCTCTGGATGCTTTCAAGAGAGAGTTAGGTAGAGCTCTTAGGGATAGCAGAGTTAAGGGATATGGAGAGAAGGCAGGAGCAGGGTACTGATTGTGGATGATCAGCCATGATCACATTGAAAGGCGGTGCTGGTTCGAAGTGCCGAATGGCCTACTCTTGCACTACTTCAGTCTGAAGAAGGGTCTCGACACGAAACGTCACCTATTCCTTCGCTCCATAGATGCAGCCTCACCCACTGAGTTTCTCCAACATTTTTGTCTCTTCGAGTTTTCCAGCATCTGCAGTTCTTTCTTAAACATTCTATATACAATGTGTATGTGTTACATGCTCAATGGCAAGTTTGTTTTTTGATCTGTTTATTCTACTTTTCTATCCTTTTTGGGAAATATATTGCTATAATCAATTAGCTTTAGCCAATATTTTGTGATTTTAATGAATGTGAATGATGGCATCTATCTATCTATCTATCTATCTATCTATCTATCTATCTATCTATCTATCTATCTATCTATCTATCTATCTATCTATCTATCTATCTATCTATCTATCTATCTATCTATCTATCTATCTATCTATCTATCTATCTATCTCTATATCTATCTATCTATCTCTATATCTTTATTACTAAAAGTCTGATCTTGATTACTTCCTGTTGTTCTGTATATTGATTTTAGAAAAAACGCTGCCACTTACGGCTGTGATTTTTGCCCATCTTACTCAGAGTCCCCCTCCGCTGTGCAGGACAAGAGGATTTTTTCCATCTATGAAAAATAAAAGAGGTATTAGTGTTTAAAAAATGTTGAGATTCTCTCTCCTGAAGGCCACGCCCCTTCCGGAGGGACTATAAAACCCGGAAGTGTTGAGTGCCTCAGTCGGTCTCTGCAAGATGGGGGAAGCAAGAGGGTCACGTCTCTCAGTCTGAGATGTGAATAACACTGAACACAGGTCTACTAAACTGTGAGTGTGGTTTTACTGACCTTGAGTGCCCTTAATGTGGTTTGAAAATGAAAATGTGGTTGGTTTGAAATAAAGCACAGCAAATGGTTGGTGGTGGTTGGTTTGAAATAAAGCACAGCAAATGGTTGGTGGTGGTTAGTTTGAAATAAAGCACAGCAAATGGTTGGTTTGAAATAAAGCACAGCAAATGGTTGGTGGTGGTTGGTTTGAAATGGCAAATGATTAAAAGTCTAAACTTGACAACTTCCTGTTTGCACTGTATATTGATTTTAGATAAATGCTACCACTTACTGCTGTGATTTTTGGCCATCTTACTCAGTCCCCCTCTGCTCATCAGGTGCAGAGAATTCTTCCCATCAATGAAAAATAAAAGTGTTATTAGTGTTGAGAAATGTTGAGAATCTCTCTCCTGTCAATCACGCCATGAAAGCCACGCCCTTTCCGGTGGGAGGGTGGAGGGATTATAAAACCCGGAAGTGTGGGTGTGGCTCAGTCGCTGCAAGATGGGGGAGGGAGAGGTCACGACTGTCTGAGCTGTGAATCAACTGAACACACTGAATGTCTACTGAACTGTGAGTGTGGTGTTTTGTGTGGTTTTATGGTGGTTTCGCCCTGCTTGAAATGGTATGAAATTGCATTTGAATGTGGTGGCGTTGCACCCTGCATGAAATGGTATGAAACTGCATTTGAATTTGGAGGCCTTGCACCCTGCATGAAATGGTATGAAACTGCATTTGAATTTGGAGGCCTTGCACCCTGCTTGAAGTGGTATGAAACTGCACTTGAATTTGGTGGCCTTGCACCCTGCTTGAAGTGGTACGAGACTGCACTTGAATTTGACTCCTCCCCGCAGGCAAAGCAGACCACTTCCAAAAGACGTGGTCTGCATTTATGGACTTACTACAAGCATAAGGTGCAACAGTAATTTAAAAAATAAATGGTGCCAGGATCTGGTAACGGGGGATGAAAAATATGGTTGGTATATCCCTTTTTGCGTAGTTTTTTATAATAGAGCGATTGTTTCTCCTTCTTTCTTTCTTTTCTAGGGTCTATTTCTTAACATTCTTCTCTAACTCTCTTTCTAATGGGCTTTCTTTTCCCAACACTTTCTTGCACTATCACGACTCTTTCTCACTTTTCTTACTTCTTTTATTTCTATCTTTCTTAAAGCTCAAAAAATGAAGGGGTACAACAAATGTAATTAGATATAGTGGTGTGTATTACTGTAACTTATTGTACTTCTAATTTAAAAACAAATAAAAAAATAAAAATTAAAAAATAAAAATTAAAAAGAATTTGGTGGCCTTGCACCCTGCTTGAAGTGGTAGGAAACTGCACTTGAATTTGGTGAACTTACACCCTGCTTGAAGTGGTCTGAACTTGCATTTGAATTTGGTGGCCTTGCAACCTGCTTGAAATGGAGTTTCAAGGAATAGTCGTGAGTCACATCAGGGTTCAGTGACTGAGCTGCCACCCAAATAATCCATTTGGCCTACAATGTCCATGCTAGCACTCTGGAAACCAGTCCCTTCAGCCCACAACACCCATACTATCGCTCCAGAAAGCCCCCCCCACACTGGCCACCAATATTGGAATTGGTGGAGAGGTGGAATATTGCATTGGGGGACCAGCCCCCCCATGTGAACGCTTAGTCTAGTATATAACTAAAACTCTGATCTTGTGCTCTTCCGGTTTACGGGGTTTTCCTATTTGCGCATAAATGGTACGTGATAGCACTACGATTTTTCGCCAGGTTACTCACCGTTCCCCTGTGCTATGAGTGCAATAAGTTTTGTTCCAATAAGTGGTATCTTATAAAAGTTATCGAGGTTTAAAAATATTTAAACCGCGCGTGCACAGATTCCTTCAGTCAGCGCCACGCAGATTGGTCTCTTCTGTCAGTCAATGCCACGGCCGGGATGGCGACGCCCCTTCGTGCCCCACCGGCAGCGGCCTGTCCCGCCTCACTCACAAACTCCTCTCTCCCCTCCTCACAGTAACTTGTCTATTGTCTCCCCATCACCAGCGGCGGCCACGGGGGGGGGTTTGGGGGGTTCAGTGTATGCCCAGTGGAGACCCTGGTCCCGTCTCTCTCTCCCTCATCACTCACCCCTCCCCCCTCCCCCCTGCCTGCCCTCTGTGGCAATGGTGGTCCCGTCTACCCGTCCCCCCCGGGTCCGTCTCCTCCGCCGTCCCTGCGGTAACTCACCCCCACGGCCTTCTCGGAGGAGATCTTCTCCACCAGCTCACGAACCCCAACTCCGTCCTTCCCCCCAACATAGCCTTGTGGAGGCGGAGGCAACAAGCAGGTAGGTTGGTGGTCAGGCCAGGGATGGGCCTAGCGGCTGCTGAGCGGGAGTGGGCAGAGAGAGGGAGGGAGAGTCGGGTTGCAGGGTGGCTGAGCAGTTTTCGTGGAGTTTGAGAGACACAGACACAGACACAGACACAGACACAGACACAGACACAGACACAGACACAGACACAGACACAGACACAGACACAGACACAGACACAGACACAGACACAGACACAGACACAGACACACAGACACAGACACAGACACAGACACACAGACACAGACACAGACACACACACACACACACACACACACACACACACACACACACACACACACACACACACACACACACACACACACACACACACACACACACACACACACACACACACACACACACACACACACACACACACACACACACACACACACACACACACACACACACACAATGATGAGAGGCATAGATAGGGGAAACAGAGAGAACCTTTTTCCAAAGGTGGTAATAACAAAGACTGGAGGGCATAGCTATAAGGTGAGAGGGGTAAGTGGATGTGGATGTGCGGGGCAAGTTTGTTTTTACAGAGGGTGATGGGAGCCTGGAACGTATTGCCGGGGGCGGTGGTGGATGCAGATATGATAATGGCGTATAAGAGGCTTTTACATAGGCACATGGAAGCACAAATATTGTGGGACAAAGGACCTGTTCGTGAGCTGGACTGTGCTATGCCCTATAATTGCCGTTTAGTCTGAAGAAGGGTTTCGGCCCAAATCGTTGCCTATTTCCTTCGCTCCGTAGATGCTGCTGCACCCGCTGAGTTTCTCCAGCACTTTTGTCTACCTTCGATTTTCCAGCATCTGCAGTTCCTTCTTGAACATTGCTGTTTAGCAAACACAGAGACAGAGACAGAGACAGAGACAGAGACAGAGACAGAGACAGAGACAGAGACAGAGACAGAGACAGAGACAGAGACAGAGACAGAGACAGAGACAGAGACAGAGACAGAGACAGAGACAGAGACAGAGACAGAGACAGAGACAGAGACAGAGACAGAGACACACACACACACACACACACACACACACACACACACACACACACACACACACACACACACACACACACACACACACACACACACACACACACACACACACACACACACACACACACACAGCGCAAACTGGTCCAATCGTCAAGTCAATGGGATCTAAACCACAGCTAACAAGGAAAGAACTGCAGATGCTGCTTTTTATGGAGGGAGGGAGTGACTGAGGGTGGGGGAAAGGAGAGGGAGGAATTGGGGGAGGGGAGGAGGAGGAGAGGGGAAAGATCCTGAGGAGGTGAGGAGGGAGAGGGTGGGGAGCGAGATGTCGAGAACACACTTCTGCATACAATGGCGTCTTGCGCTTCTTGTGCGTTATGGTGGAAAGATTGGTGGAAACAGGGCCGCGAGTGAACGCTCTTTCCTTGACCCCGATAGGGTGATAAAGAAGAAATATGGTATGTTAGCCTTCATTGCTAAGGGCATTGAACATAAGAGTCAGTAAGTCATGATACAGCTCGATGGTTAGGCTACATCTGAACCATTGCATGCAATTCTGATCATCTCATTAAAGGAACGATGTGCAGGCATTGGAGAGGGTGCAGACAAGGTTTACCAGAATGCTGCCTGGATTAGAGGATGTTGGCTATAGGGAGAGGTTGGATAGACTTGGATTGTTTTCTCTGGAATGTCAGAGGTTGAGGGGAGACTTGACAGAAGTATATAAAATGATGAGAGGCATAGATAGGGGAAACAGAGAGAACCTTTTTCCAAAGGTGGTAATAACAAAGACTGGAGGGCATAGCTATAAGGTGAGAGGGGTAAGTGGATGTGGATGTGCGGGGCAAGTTTGTTTTTACAGAGGGTGATGGGAGCCTGGAACGTATTGCCGGGGGCGGTGGTGGAGGCAGATATGATAATGGCGTATAAGAGGCTTTTACATAGGCACATGGAAGCACAAATATTGTGGGACAAAGGACCTGTTCGTGAGCTGGACTGTGCTATGCCCTATAATTGCCGTTTAGTCTGAAGAAGGGTTTCGGCCCAAATCGTTGCCTATTTCCTTCGCTCCGTAGATGCTGCTGCACCCGCTGAGTTTCTCCAGCACTTTTGTCTACCTTCGATTTTCCAGCATCTGCAGTTCCTTCTTGAACATTGCTGTTTAGCAAACTCACTGGTTGAAAAAGAGACTTAAAACTTTGAATTGCAATAATCTAAATTAAAACCGATTCTATTGGGCATTTATCTATGTTGAATTGATTTATATCATTTAATCTTCTGCCTCAATCACATGTGAATGTTTTCAATTTACATTTCAGACTCTGAACTTACAAATGTTTGGGCAAATGCTCTGCTGAGATCTGGGGCAGGTGTGTGCATGGCTAGAGGCTATGGGGTACTTCCCTGTTCAGCGGAACACATGCCTACAATGCCTCGTTCCACATCTTGTGCCACCCAGTAGAGTAGCATCAAACTCCACAGATTCCACAATGGCTAAATCTGAGCCACTCCTTTCTGGTTTGCTACATAACCTTCAAAACACAGCAAGGATGCTAGCTGACAGGAATATAATAGAACTGACCCCTTACCATCGACTACCATCAACTCCACAGTCAAAAAGGCACAACAGAGGATGTACTTCCTGCAGCAGCTGAGGAAGCACAATCTGCCACAGGCAATGATGGTCCAATTCTACACGGCCATCGTAGAGTCTGTTCTCACCTTCTCCATCATGGTCTGGTTTGGCTCAGCCACCAAGCACGACACCTGGAGGCTGCAGCGAATCGTATGATCAGCAGAGGCTGCAACCTTCCCTCCATTGATGAACTGTACACTGCAAGGGCCAGGAAGCAAGCGGACAAGATCATCTCTGACCCCTCACCCTGGCCACAAACTCTTTGAATCACTTCCCTCTGGAAGGCGATTGTCAAAGCTGCAACAGTCAGACATAAAAACAGTTTTTATCAACTAGTAGTTGCTCTACTCAACAGCCAAAAATCTGTAGCCTCCCTCTGATCTGGTATTTTGTTGGTTCACATGCTTGATCAATGGTGTTTTATCATTAATGTTTTATTATTATTAATGTTTAGTGTTTTCTAAGTCATTCGTAAATGTCACTGTATGTCATGTTGTTACTTGTGGGCGGAGCACCAAGGCAAATTCCTTGTATGTGAATGGCCAATAAACTTAAACTTACTTACTTACTTACTTAAGGACCCTAGGCCAAGGAAGAAGGGAACCATGCTACGGAATCCACCATGTTTTTGAGACCAGTTTTAGTTATTTTAGTTTATAGAGCTACAGCATGGAAAGAGGCCCTTCGGCCCACCAAGTCCGCGCCGACGATACACTGGTTCTATGTTAATCCAGTTTCACATGCTACACACTCGGGGGAATTTTACAGAAGCCAATTAACCTACAAAGTTGCACGTTCTTGGAGTGTGGGAGGAATTATTAAGGGAAAAACTTTTTCACACAGAGAGTTGTGAATCTGTGGAATTCTCTGCCTCCAAAGGCAGTGGAGGCCAATTCTCTGGGGGCTTTCAAGAGAGAGTTAGATCGAGCTCGTAAAGATAGAGGAGTGAAGAGATATGGGGAGAAGGCAGGAACGGGGTACTGACTGTGGATGAGCAGCCATGATCACATTGAATGGCGGTGCTGGCTCGAAGTGCCAAATAGCCTACTCCTGCACCTATTGTCTATTGTCTATTGAAACAGGAGCACCCGGAGAAAAGCTACATGGTCACAGGGAGAACGTGCAAACTCCATCCAGACAGCACCCGTAGGCAGGATTGAAGCTGGGTCTCTGGCACTGTAAGGCAGCAACTACTGCTGTTTCACTCCTTTCCTTCATTTCCATCAGTGAGCCCTGCTATATTACTACTGACTGTCAAACCCAGGCAATTCACTTCTTGCATGTCAACCATTTATTCCCACAGATTTATTGAGGTTGCCTAAAGGGATATTTTCATAAAACTAAAACATAATTATCATTAAATGTTACTATTTTCATGCCAATATCATTACTTGTCTTATGATGGCAATGTCCAAAACCTATGTATTTGTTTAATTTTGGACATTAATGGAAGATTAGAGAAGCTTTATATCTAATGAAAGATCTAAGAAGAAAAGTCCACAAGCTGAAGCAAGCAAAGGAACTTACTGATAATTTATTTGGAATTCTTAATTGTTGCTATAACAAAGAAAAGGATAGACAAAAGAAGACATTATTTCCTAAAGAAACAGTACCGCATCATACATGTACAGTTTTACAAAATAAATAAGTGCAAATAGATGTCATCAGAGCATTCACAGTGGCATCTTCCACTGAAGTGGGAATTTTCAAAACTTTAAGAGAAACAAAAATATTTGCAAAGCTTAGAAAGGTCTACGACCAATGCCGATCACTGTGAAAAGTCACTTAAAATGGTTTAATCGGCAAGGTTTCTTAGATGCATTTAGCAAAAAGGCCCTATCAAAACAAATAGACTTTAACAAAGACTTGCATTTCCTTAGTTGCAGACTCAAACACATCCAAAACAAACAGGCAATATCATCACATGTCCACAGCCAAACAGTAACAGTTTTTTCCATTTGTAGGGTTAGATCTCCTAATGTTGACGTTGTCACTCTGAGTTTATGTTTTACCAACAGATTATGCATGGTAAGTAGAAACTAATCATGTTACTTCAGTATTCTGGAGGTGAAGGAAGTGTAGTCGCTGAGCAGATGACATAAAGAAAGTACGTTAGTGGACAATCAAAGACAATGATGTTTCTGAAGAGAATTAATGATATCTACACACCATATCCAAATAAAATGCCTGTGCCAGTCAAATAACAGCAGCTTTGTTGCTGTGATCTGGCAATGTTGTGACTAAAGGCTTGGATAGAGTAGATGCGGAGAGGATGTTTCCACTAGTGGGAGAGTCTAGGACCAGAGGCCATAATCTCAGAATTAAAGGATGTTCCTTTAGGAGGGAGATGAGAAGGAATTTCTTTAGTCAGAGGAAAGCTGTGGAATTCTTTGCCACAGAAGGATGTGGAGGCCAAGTCAATGGATATTTTTAAGGCAGCGATAGATAGATTTTTGATTAGTATGGGTGTCAGGGGTTATGGGGAGAAGGCAGGAGAATGGGGTCAGGAGAGATAGATAGATCAGCCATGATTGAATGGCGGAGTAGACTTGATGGGCCGCATGGCCTAATTCAGCTCCTATCACTTATGACCTTATGAAGCAAAGATGTTGTTGATTTTACAGGAAAACAACCATTGTCAAATTAAAAAAACTTTACAGAGGGGAGTTTTATTCATTGCCAATCCAGTTACATGCCAAGAAAGCATCAACAACCCAAAATAGCTATAGGTAGAGAACTGCCATGAACTAAAATCTTCCTCACATGCAAGTGTGTCATCTGATACGGGTTATTAGAAAATGAGAGCCCTGTGTACTGTAATAGTGCACCTTTCTGAGTAACGTGGGAAAGAATAAAACGCACCACGTTTCATCATCTCTGAAGGGTTGGTACATTAATTCCAAGGAGAACGCACTTTTGATTTTTTTCGAAATGTTACCAATGTAACCTCCGAGTGTGCCTTCACCATCAGTATTTCAGGCTGTCTCTTGCGTTTTAATTGAGTGGGAGGATTCCTGTATTGTTCTTATGCAGATGTTTTGTTGAAACACTTGCACTTGAAACAGCGTACTATGAAAGTCAGTAATACCACAGTATTCTTTGTTTGTCAACGATATCACACAGTGATAACCAGGAAATATACCTACAACAACAGCACTGAAGCCCCGTGCAATGCAATATACAGCAAGCAGTACCTTACAAGATGCAGACACAAATACAAAAATATAAAATTTGAATCGTAATGCACTTTTCCTTTACTGCATCAGTGGAAACTATTTTATCCAAAATTAGAGGAACCAACGGTGGGAGTTTAAAAGATTTAGACACTTCCATGTTTTTTTATTAGACCATTGAAAATTAATTACTTGTCAGACCATAGTATGTTGAATGGTATAAAACTAGTAGATTAAAAGCAAATACCTCTTTGATTAAATATTTTTAAAAAGACGTTGTGTGTCTGGTCTTAAGTACATTCCAACAGCTGCTTAATCTTGTACGAAGATTATAATTTGGCTCATTTTAACACAAGACGTAGCCATGCCATTAAGACTGGAGAGTGCTTTCCAGCATGAAAAATAACGTGGCACGGAATTTAAAGATCAGTAAGAAAGGTTCTCAAAGCTTGAGCTACATACCATGCGAAGAACATTTCAGCAAACAGTTCCTTTGAGCACTTTGTAGCATGCGAACCAGTGAAGTGCTTGTACCTTTGCAACCCAACCTCAGGCAATTATTTGTGCAAAGGGTAGTCTCTTACAAAATACAGAGCGATTGTGTGGACGCTTAAAGACCAGTATCAAAGGGAGTAATGCATGCCAGGGTGACTAGGATTCATTGATCTTCAGCTTCGTCCTCCTCCAGAGACACCACACCTGAGGAAGCAACGTCTGATACCTTCCTCCGCCCCTCATACTCCCCGTCCTCCTTCTTTGAAATGCTTTTATAGTCTTGGCATGACATATCGTCTTCTTCTGGAGTGAAACAAGATTCAGCGTAAGACACAGAATAAGAGGAGTCCTCACAGATAAGGTTCCTAAAGGCACATTCAATGTTTCCGCTTGGGTGCAGCTGAGATATCACTTCCCGATGACCAGGCACCGCGTCCATCTGGCCAAACAGTTTTGCGGCTAATTCAGTCGGGGTGTCCAGTTCCACTTTAAGCAAAGGATGGTCTTCCAGACTGCACAGACTTGAACAAAGTGTCTCTGGAGAGACGGTCTGGGAGGAATCACTCTCCTGCTCACACGAGGCCTGTCTCACCGTAAATTGGCACAGATGACTGTGCAGCCGGTCTCTTGAATAATTCACTTGGGGATGCTGTGCTGCTGGATCTGAAACAAGAATATTATATTGCATAAATACTGGGGCGTTTACACTCATTACGATGCACAGATTATTGGCATGATTTTTCAGAGCTGAAATCCTGATCAGCAGATGTAAATAAACTCAAAATGTAAATAGCATATTTAATACATTCATTTAAAACAGTGTTTAAAACAATCAGGAGAGATAGAAGCAACCACATATCCTGGTTTACAAAAGGAGTCATGATGTGCAGTAGAAACTCAGCGGGTCAGGCAACATCGCTAATGAACATGGATAGATGAAGGTCTTGACCCGAAACGTCACCCATTCCTTCTCTCCAGAGATGCTGCCAGTCACGCTGAGTTACTCCACCATTTAACGTCTATTATGGATAGATGACATTTGGGTCAGGACCATTCTTCAGACTGATTGCGGTGTGGGGGGGTGGAGAGGGGGATGGAGGGGGGTAGAAAGCTGGAAGACAGGTGGAGGCAAGACAAAGTCTGGCAAATGTTAGATGGATACATGTGAGGCTGTTTTTGATAGGCAGGTACCAGGGTGGCGCATTGTTTACCATATATATTAATGATTTGGATGAGAGAATTAGGAGCAACACTAGCAGGTTTGCGGATGACACAAAGCTGGGTGGCAGTGTGAACTGTGAAGAGGATGTTAGGAGGTTGCAGGGTGACCTAGACAGGTTGAGTTAGTGGGCAGATGCGTGGCAGATGCAGTATAATATGGATAAATGTGAGGGTATCCACTTTGCTGGCAAAAACAAGGGGCAAAAACAAGATTATTATCTCAATGGGGTTAGGTTAGGTAAGCGGCAGGTACAGCGAGACCTGGGCGTCCTTGTACACCAGTCACTGAAAGTTGGCTTACAGGTACAGCAGGCAGTGAAGAAAGCTAATGGAATGTTGGCCTTCATAACAAGAGAATTTCAGTATAGGAGTAAAGAGGTCCTTATGCAGTTGTATAGGGCTCTGGTGTGACCACATCTGGATTAGTGTGTACAGTTTTGGTCTCCTAATTTGAGGACGGACATCCTTGTAATTGAGGCAGTGCAGTGTAGGTTCACGAGATTGATCCCTGGGATGACGGGACTGTCATATGAGGAAAGATTGAAAAGACTAAGCTTGTATTCACTAGAGTTTAGAAGGATGAGGGGGTATCTTATAGAAATATATAAAATTATAAAAGGACTGGACAAGCTAGATGCAGGAAAAATGTTCCCAATGTTGAGCGAGTCCAGAACCAGGGACCACAGTCTTAGAACAAAGGGGAGGCCATTTAAGACTGAGGTGAGAAAAAACTTTTTCACCCAGAGAGTTGTGAATTTGTGGAATTCCCTGCCACAGAGGGCAGTGGAGGCCAAGTCACTGGATGGATTTAAGAGAGAGTTAGAAAGAGGTCTAGGGGCTAGTGGAGTCAAGGGATATGGGGAGAAGGCAGACACGGGTTATTGATTGGGGACGATCAGCCATGATCACAATGAATGGCGGTGCTGGCTCGAAGGGCCAAATGGTCTCCTCCTACACCTATTTTCTATGTTTCTATGTTTCTATGACCAGCAATCCACGCATACTAACGATGATGATCAGCCATGATCATATTGAACGGCGGTGCAGGCTCGAATGGCCTACTCCTGCACCTATTTTCTATGTTCCTATGTTTCTATACACACTAGGGACAATTAACACTTATACCAAGCTAATTAACCTACAAACCTGTGCATCTTTGGAGTGTGGGAGGAATCCCATGATCTCAGAGAAAACCCATGCAAGCACTCTAAATGCAACAACTCTAGCTGCGCCTCCATGTCACCCTTCTGCTCTTCCTCTGCCTTCAGTTTGCAGTATCTCACTAAGAGGGTCTATTGGATGTACCGTGTAGATCTTCATCAACTTCAGTAGATCTTCATGGGTGGCACATTGGCGCAGCGGTAGAGCTACTGCCTCACAGCGGGCTACGGGCGCTGTCAGTACAGAGTTTGTATGTTCACCCCGTGACCTGCGCGGGTTTTCTCCCAGACCTCCCATGTACTCACACACTCCAAAGGCGTACAGGTTTGTTGGTTAATTGGCTTTGTTAAATTGTAAATTGTAAAGTGTGTATATGATAGCGTTAGTGTACAGGGGTCACTGGTCAGCGCGGACTCAGTGGGCCGAAGAGCCCGTTTCCACGCCGTATCTCTGAACTAAACTAAATTGACGAAAATAATGGAATCTTAATTTTAAAAGACTAATGTTAGTTTCTGCAATCAATCTTGTTCTTGTGTGGCTCACGCACCAGCAATCAATTGCTGATTTAGAGCAGAGAGGTTGAGAAGTAAGCATCCGCCAACAAAAGCCATCCCTCAGGTGTTGTAAGGTCCAGTGTTTTTGTTCTGCGTTAGAATCCAGCATGTGTCCTGCCTGGAAACATGGCACTGACCATGAGGAGACTCTTCTGCCAATTCACCAGCTCATGCTCCCAACATGGCACACAGACCAGGCAAGTATTTACATGCTCGCCACAGAAGCAGATCTACAGTCACATATTACAATGGCTCCACACTCTTCAATCTCTACTCCTACAGCAACTATTCTTACTTTAACTATGATCACTGGCTCGATTATAATCATGTATTGTCTTTCCGCTGACTGGATGGCACGCAGCAAAAGCTTTTCACTGTACCTCGGGCAGGTGACAATAAATTAATGTTCAAGAAGGAACTGCAAATGCTGGAAAATCGAAGGTAGACAAAAATGCTGGAGAAACTCAGCGGGTACAGCAGCATCTATGGAGCGAAGGAAATAGGCAACGTTTTGGGCCGAAACCCTTCTTCAGATTGATGTAGTGTGGGGACGGGAAGAAGAAAGGAAAAGGAGGAGCTAGAGGGCTGAGGCAGAGCTGAGAAGGGGAGGAGACAGCAAGGGCTACCGGAAATTGGAGAAGTCAATGTTCGTACCGCTGGGGTGCAGACTGCCCAAGTGGAATATGAGGTGCTGCTCCTCCAATTGACAGTGGGCCTCACTCTGGCCATGGAGGAGGCCCAGGACAGAAATGTTGGATTTGGAATGGGAGGGGGAGTTGAAGTGCTGAGCCACAGGGAGATCAGGTTAGTTAATGCGGACCGAGCGGAGGCGTTCTACGAAACGATCGCCAAGCCGTCTTGCCGATGTAGATCAGCTGACATCTAGAGCAGCGGATGCAATAGATGAGGTTGGAGGAGGTGCAGGTGAACCTCTGTCGCACCTGGAACGACTGCTTGGGTCCTTGAATGGAGTCGAGGGGGGAGGTAAAGCGACAAGTGTAGCATCTCTTGCGGTTGACAATAAATTAAACTGAGCTGAACTGAACTGAATTGAACATTGACTGAGTGCAAACCTTTCCTCAATAATCAACCGCGGTGGAGAACCTGAGCCTGCAAATGGTTTGCTCGTCCAAGAGGTTACGGTATAAGTGAACTTCCAAGTGGGTCAAGTTAAGGAGATTAGCAAAAATAATCTTTTCCAGTCAAGGTGAAGGCTGTTTGATCTAAAACATTAACTGTGTTGCTGACCTTGAGTTTTTCCAGCATTTTCTGATTTTTATTTCAGGTTTCCAGCATCTGCAGTTTTTCTTTGATTTTCAGTAATTTGAAGACTTCCCGCTTAAGTCATTCTAGCCGCTACTGAGGGGCAGCAGTAAATTTACTCATTCAATTAGGTTGAAAAATAGAAGGTCATTTGCAAGCAACTGACAACAATGAACCAAGGAGGGTGATTCTAAAATTGTAATGTTGATTTAGTTTAGCTTAGAGATACAGTGAGGAAACAGGCCCTTCAGCCCACAGAGTCCGCACTGACCAGTGATCCGCGCATACTAACACTATCCTACACACACTAGGAACAATTTTTTACATTTACACCAAGCCAATTAACCTACAAACCTGTGCATCTTTGGAATGTGGGAGGAAACCGGAGATCCTGGAGAAAACCTACGCAGGTCACGGGGAGATGGTACAAACCGTACAGACAGCACCCGTAGTCAGGATCGAACCCGGTTCTCTGGCGCTGTAAGGAAGTAGGTCTACCGCTACTTGGAATTTATTTTTTAAAAAGCATTTGAATTGTTCATGGTAACACCAAATGTCAAGATGGCCTGTCAGATTCTGGCAACCTGCATTGCCATGCAGAGGGAATATAGGCATGATCTAAAATACTTACTTCCACGTGGATGCATGAGCACATTAGAGGCAAAATGAAAGAATGATGGCTACAAAAGATCTATCAGATGTTCAGCCCACTTTCCAAAGCTGCTTCTGTACTGTCCAGCCACTTTGTAATGGCGATTGTATAAATTATCTCAAGTTCCAAGATCTGAAGTTGAAAAAGTGGGGCAGCATCCCTCTCCTTATGTGCAGGAAGGAACTGTGGATGCTGGTTTACACCGAAGATAGACACACAATGTTGGAATAACTCAGCGGGACAGGCAGCATCTCTGGAGAGAAGGAATGGATGGCGTTTCGGATCGAGACCTTTCTTAGACAATAGACAATAGACAATAGGTGCAGGAGTAGGCCATTCGGCCCTTCGAGCCAGCACCGCCATTCAATGTGATCATGGCTGATCATCCACAATCAATACACCGTTCCTGCCTTCTCCCCATATCCCCTATTTTTAAGTGCCCTATCTAGCTCTCTTTTGAAAGCATCCAGAGAACCTGCCTCCACTGCCCTCTGAGGCAGAGAATTCCACAGACTCACCACTCTCTGTGAGAAAAAGTGTTTGTTCGTCTCCGTTCTAAATGGATTACTCCTTATTCTTAAACTTCTTCTGACTTAAGAGTCAAGGGATAGGGAAACTAGAGATATGGAAACTAAGGGAAGGTGTGAAAGGGTAAGGGTATCTATCGTTTTCACACCTTACCCTTCCATATCTCTAAATTCCCTCTCCTCTGACTCTCCGTCTGAAGAAGGGTCTCGACCAGAAACATCACCCATTCCTTCTCTCCAGAGACGCTGCCTGCCCCTCTCCTCATATTGGAGATTGTCGTATAGTAAGAGATGCCCAGAGCTGAAGGTCAGCCCAGTCAGGTCATGTACTCTGTCAACATGAATTACAACCACATACAAAGGAGTAATAACTAGCCATTGGAACTATGGCCCTGAAAGTGAATATCAGAGGAAGGCGAAAAATGGAATCAGTGACAACTTGTAATGTTGCCAAAAGTGCAACAACTAGCAATGTTCCCTGAGGAATCTCAAAACTGAGATGATATGGTGGAACAGAAATAGATGGAAAATGAAATCCAAGTCTTAAGTAACATTGTGACATAAAATGTCAACATTAATGCTTATTTCCAGACTTGACTTCCACACTTGACTTTGCGAAAAGTAATAATGCATATTGATAACTAAATAAACACAAGGTAAACTATGCTGAAATATCTTTTGTAGCATCTTCAATAGGTGCAGAATAATCATGAATGCTACAGAAATGCATGGAAGAGGTCTCCATTACCAGCTGCTTGTGTGTTCTCCATGTTTGGTACAAAATCTTCATCATATGAGTCGTCATTCATCTCATCACCGTCAACAGATGACCAAGCTTTTAGTTTGGCCTCTGCTATTTCAAACTGCTCCGCCACACCTGAAATACAATTAAGACAATTAAAATAATTGAAAAAGGGTCTCGACCCGAAACGTCACCTATTCCTTTTCTCCAGTGAAGCTGTTTGACTCGCTGAGTTACTCCAGCTTTTTGTGTCTATACACAATTAATCTCACTTACAACTATTGTATAAACAGAATAGTAAGCCAAAGCAGTAAATAAGAAACTTGTAAATGTTACCCGATCAAAAGTTTCAGCAGTGTGGAAGAGCATGCATTTGAATTGTAGTTAGATAGAATTAGAATTAGACAGATCTGAACAGCAAACCATTGCTCAATTGAACAAGAGCAAGAACAACTTGTATTTTCATTGAATAACATTAGCGAATGCTAGAATCACTCAAAGTATTAGGCAGCAACTGTGAAAAGAGAAACAAGTTCAAAGAGCAAGGATGTGCTGGCACTGGAGAGGATCCAGAGGAGGTTTAAGAGAATGATCTCAGGAATGAGTGTTCGTCGGCACTGGGCCTGTACTCGCTGGAGTTTAGAAAGATGAGGGGGGACCTCATTGAAACTTACCGAATAGTGAAAGGCTTGGATAGGGTGGATGTGGAGAGAACGTTTCCACTAGTTGGAGAGTCTAGAACTAGAGGTCCTAGCCTCAGAATTAAAGGACATTCCTTTAGGAAGGAGATGAGGAGGAACCTCTTTAGCCAGAGGGTGGTGAATCTGTGGAATTCAATGCCACAGAAGACTGTGCATGCCAAGTCAATGGATATATTTAAAGCAGAGATAGATAGATTCTTGGTTGGTACAGGTGTCAGGGGTTAGGCATTAGGGGAACGGATGTTTCCACTGGAGGGAGAGTCTAGGATCAGAGGTCATAGCCTCAGAATTAAAGGGTGCTCTTTTAGAAAGGAGGTGAGGAGGTACTTCTTTAGTCAGAGGGCAGTTAATCTGTGCTACAGTGGGCTGTGGAGGCCAAGTCAGTGGATATTTTTTAGGCAGAGAGACAAATTCTTGATTAGAACGGGTGCCAAGGGTTATGGGGAGAAGGCAGGAAAATGGGATTGGGAAGCAGAGATCAGCCTTGATTGAATGGCGGAATAGAATCGATTGGCCGAATGGCCTATTCTACTCCTATAACTTGTGAACTTGTTATGATGAGAAGGCAGGGGAGGGAGAGATAGATCAGCCATGAATGAATGGTGGAGTACACTTTATGGGTCGAATGGCTTAATGCTGCTCCTATCACATGAACTTGTAAAGACATTTCCTCAGAATTCAGAAAATGAAAACAAGTTAGTTTTAAATTACAAAATGTATGAGATTAGAGTTTCTAAGAGATAAGTTGTAGAAGTTATCTACTTGATGGGTTAATGGGGATAGAACATTGAACAGTACAGCACAAGAACTGGCCCTTCAGCCCACAATGTCTGTGCACAGCATGATGCCAAGACCATCACATCCACTTGCACATAACCCATGTCCCTTCATATCCATATGCCTATCCAAAAGTATTTTAAATCAGGCTCGGCGATCGTTTCACTGAACACCTCCCCTCAGTCTGTCTTAACCTACCTGATCTCCCGGTTGCTCAGCACTTCAACTCCCCCTCCCATGCCCAATCTGACCTTTCTGCCCTGGGCCGCCTCCATTGTCAGAGTGAGGCCCAGCGCAAATTGGGGGAACAGCACCTCATATTTCGCTTGAGCAGCTTACACCCCAACGGTATGAACATTGACTTCTCTAATTTCAGAAGCCCTTGTTTTCTCTCTCCATCCCCTTCCCAGTTCTCCCACCAGTCTTACTGTCTCCGCCTACATTCTCTTTGTCCTGCCCCCTCTCCTGACATCAGTCTGAAGAAGGGTCTCGACCCGAAACGTCACCATTCCTTCTCTCCAGAGATGCTGCCTGACCCGCTGAGTTACTCCAGCATTTTGTGTCTACCTTGAATGCCACTAATGTATCTGCTTCAACCATCACCCCTGGCAGCGCGTTCCAGGTACTCACCACCCTCCGGGCGCTTAGGAAGTGGAAAAATAAACAAAAGCAATGAAATAAGGGTAGTTAGAGTGTGAGAATATATACTGTACACAAAGGAATTTAAAAGTATTTTCTCGAGCATTTGGCAGGACATAATATCTGTCAGCCATTGAGTATGAGTGGGCGGGGTAGGTTCCGTCCACCTGAGCAGGATTGTTCGCCGAGCCAGAAGAGAAGCAAAAGATATAGTGCGGCGTTTATCTGCAGTTAATCTAACCTCCTCACCAGTGACCCCAAAAAGAGCGATTAGAGGCTTTGGTTCCAATTTGATGTTTAACACCTGGGATAATGTATGAAAGACCGCTAGCCAGAACTTGTTAAGGCTGGGGCATGACCAATACATATGGATAAGAGAGGCTTCAGAAATTTTACATTTAACACAGAATGGACTAACCTCAGGGTAAAAAGTAGATAATTTGGCTTTTGAGATATGAGAAAACCAGGTACTCACTTCAACACTCAAATGGAAGGTTTCAGAAAGCATGGGGACCTTCTTAAATGCATTCCAGACTTTATAAATACTTGATCATCAAGCACAGTTTAACAGCTTAACAGTCTACCCATTCATTTATCGTGGATTATTGTTGTGACAGGCTGATATTTGCATCTGCTCACTGGCAGTGACTGGGGAGGGGTCATTTTTCTTTTATTGTTGTTGTCTTGTTATATGTTAGCATAAGTTGTTTTTTATTTATTCTTTTCGTACACTCTGTCTGTAACAAATAGACAACTTTGCACTTTGTTATGTCCTGAAAGCTAAATAAAAATGATTTTGATTTCTTTTTTAAAGTATTGAACTGCAGGGTTGTGGGATATGTTCTGTGGTTCAGGCTGTACTGAGTACTGAGTACTACCAATATCGCTGATGGATGACTTACAGAAGAAATAGCCAATTTTGACTCAGAAAAAAGACCAATTGCTGTACCTCAGGTTGAAGAATGAACATCTGACCCGCTGAGTTACTACAGCATTTTGTGTCTATCTTCTGTCCCTAGACCTGCTAACTCACATCCATCCAGGGAGCCCAGCCGCCCTCCCAGTTGAGACAGAGGTTCACGCGCACCTCCTCTCACCCTGATCTAATGCACTAGGTCTTCCTGATGTAGCCTTCTTTACATCAGCGAGACCAAGTATAGATAAGGAAAATGTTTTGTCAAACACGCGCTCAGTCTAACAAGGCCGGTTGGATCTCCAGGCTGCTGACCATTTTAACTCCTCTTCCCATTCCCATACTGAGCGTTCTGTCCTGGGCCTCCTCCATTGCCACATGTAAGCCAAATGAACAGCACCAAATGAACAGTCCACATGGATTCTCCAATTCTAGGTAGCTACAAGCACCCACCTTGCCCCTTTCCCCCCTATTTATCCCCCTCTTCTCTGAGCCCCACCTGGATGTACACTCACTTCACCTTATCCCCTCACCCTGGCCCCTTTCACCTATATTCCTTCCTCTGGCATTGCATTTCATGCCTTTTCTATGTTTACGTATGTTTTGGTCTGGGGTGGGAGATTGCAACCTTCACGTGGTCCGCCCTGTTTCGACGAATGCAATCGACCTGCCGTGCACAATCAAATAAGATCAAATAGTAAGATTAAACGAGAACTTACCAGTTTTAAGTTTGATCTGTATTTTATGAGGAGGAACGTTGAGGGAATACGTGAAGAACCCGCTTCCAACGCATGCGTGTCATTCTTCAAAGCAGCGGTGTGAGGTCACAGAAACTATAATGACCTAACATAGTAAGATTATCAAAGAGATACCAGTTTTGATATGATCATAGGAGGGTGGGAGCGGAGGGCACGTATTCCCTCAACGTTCCTCCTCATAAAATACAGATCAAACTTCAAACTGGTAAGTTCTCGTTTAATCTTACTATTTTACTTCGGAGTCACGTGAGTGACTACGTGAAGATTTCAAAGCTCTGTGACCTCATGCCGTGGAACGAGTCCATGCTTCACAACTGCCTTGGGTATCGGGAGAGAGTATCATTAGCAATTTTAGACACACTTATACAAAGACTTGTGTGATATAACGAGAAAATACATTTATTAATTGAAATCATAGCCATGTAACCCTTCGGGCAAATTATAATATTGAACGTAAAATGCTTTCCGAAAATGATGATGGCTCCAAAACTGGTTTATTATAAAACCTTTGGAAAGTCCTTTCGGATGACCATCCTGCTATTCTGAGGATTAGGTCCGTGGGTACCTCAGAATTTTTGCTGCGGATGTTGCTGCAGCCCTGGTGGAATGAGATTTAAAACCATTAGTGTCTATTCCTGCCATCTTTAGGACACATTTGAGCCACCTTGAGATAGTTTGGGTCGTGACCCTTTTGTGCGGTTTCTTGTAAGAAAATTAACAAAGCCATTTCCTGACCTCGAATGCTCTTAGTATATTCCATGTATAATTGGATATGTCTTGCTATACACAGACGTTCGTCATATGGATATGCCATAAATTCAATCACTTGACCCGATGAACCTGGTCTGTTTGTTTTATTAACTCATGTATGACAAACACCAGTTTCTCTCGTGAGATGATCAAGGAGTCCAGACTCAGTTTGCTTAATGACTGGACTCGTTGTGCAGTAACTAACGCCATGAGCATAACCATCTTCATGGTCAGTTTCTGCAGTGATAATGCTGTTTATGGGCGACCAGCTCCTCAGCATGTTTAAAACGACACCCACATCCCAGATTTTGGAGTACCTGGTTTTAGGGGGATTTGCATTGAATATATCCTTCATAAGTTTTGTTACCAGGGGGTGTGTTCCCACCGTGTGCCGCTCTGTTCCTTGTGATAGGTAATTGGAGAGTGCACTTCTGGCACTATTGATGGCACTGTAGCCCAATCGTTTATCATAATGGAGGTTTGTTAAGAATTCCAATACGGCCGGAATGTTCTTGGCCCTTTGGCCTAGGTTGTTGTCAAAGCAGTATATGCCCCATTTCTTGATGTGTCCGAGGTACTGCTTCCTTGTTGACAGTCTTTGTGCGGATGTGATGAGATTCATCGTCCTGTCTGACAGCCCCATGCCGTGTAGTGGGTCTTTCAGACTCTACAAATCAACAAATCCATAGTCTTATGGCATGGGTGACTGCCCCCCTCCAGTTACTGGAGGAATTAATAAATTCGGGCTATGTCCAATAATGGAACATGGTTCTAACACCATCCCCTGTATGACCGAATACCACGGTTGAGTAGGCCAATCGGGTACTATGAGAATCCCAGATGCCGAATATTGTTGAATTTTCCTTTGTACCCGATTGATGATGCAGAATGGGGGAAAAGCATAAAAAACGCAATTTCCCCCAATGCAGTGAGAAAGCATCTGTAGCTTCTGCCCCAGGGTCTGGTTCCCAGGACACATACCTTGGTAATTGGTGATTCAACCTGGACGCAAAAATATCAATATCTGGTCTACCATATTTTGCTGTAATTTCAGCAAATACATTTTTATTTAACATCCATTCCGTGTTTAAATTAAATGTGCGTGACCTGGTGTCTGCCACTGAATTTAGCTTACCTGGTAGGTATGTTGCCGATATCCAAATGTTTCTTTGGATACACCATTTTGTAATACCATAGACGAGTTGTCAATAATGATGGGGTTGGAGCAATACCTAATGCTATGTTCCCACCACTGTAGTTCAATTATAGCTTCCGTAGGCAGCTCCATAGGTCTATCAAAATGACCTTTGTTAAATTTGAGTGCTCTAATTTTTGCTCTTTGCAAATTTTGATAATGTAATGGCCCAAAATGTGTGGCCGGGAATGAAGCCACAATCTTCCCAATTATCCGGCCTACCCGTCTAATGGAGGGTCTGTTGGTGTTAAGAAGCTCGCTGCAATCCTCCTGTAGGGCTGCGGCTTTATTTATTGGTAAAGTTACTAACATATTGACCGTGTTAATGGTGAATCCTAGATAATCCATATTCGTTTCTGGTATCAATTTACACTTAACTACCGTCTGTGTTCCCCTCTGATGGGTACTGTATAGTATGCATCTTTTAAGTCAATGCTTGTCATATAGAAACCAGCTGATACTAATTCTTTAGCAGTGATAAAGGTATCCATCTTAAAATGAACATATTGAACGAATGTGTTTAGGGTTGAAAGGTCAATGATAATCCTGCAACCCCCATCTTTTTCCTTCCCCATATGCTTCCAAATGCATTGGTTGACACTGGGGATTTGTAATACATCACAGTTACCAGGTGGCAGATGTCTGGCCAGTGTCTCTGTGAATATTTGTTGTTGGAGTTGATGGCCAGACATGTAGTTAATACTGGCTGCCATCCTGGAATCCAAGTCTGCCCCTGTTTGACTTGGTTTGAAGTAATCAGCCACCATGTCCAGCAGTGTATGTTTTTCTGCAGATTCAGGATCATGGGAAGCTGTGTGATCAGGGTCTGGCCCATCAGGGTCCTGCCCACTCTCCTCCGAAGAGGTCGAGATTTCAGGGGGTCCCTCACGGGGTACCCATATGGGGCTTGTCTGCCCACTGTGGCTAGTCTCCACATTCATGGGACTGCCACTGTGAAGGAGCTCCTCCAGCAGCTCCTTTAGACGGTGAGCTGCACTTGCTATTTTTGGCTGCTCCCATTCCTGCAGCCTTTCAGCAGTGTGCTGCTCTTCTCTGTATCCCCGCTGTTCCCGTCCCCGGTACTCACGGGTGCTGGTTTGCAGGCTTTCCTCGTCCCGCCGCTGGCCACACCGGTCCTGACTGTCGGTCCACGTCTGTTCCCGGTCAGCTGTTTCTCCTGGCTGCTCCGTATGCAGCCACTCATAGCGGGGTTGTTCCGTCTGCCGCACCCGTTCAGCCCTGGTCCGATATTGATACGGGCTGGTCGCCCGCTGCTGCTCCAAGTCGGGCTCTGCTAGATGGTGCGTTTTCGTTTGAACTTTGCCTCCCGGCCGGTGAGTAAACCTCTAGAGCCGACGGCTGCTGTCTCTGCCGTTCATCCACGTTTACAACGCGTTTCTCGGGCAGCTTTTTTGCAGACCGCTTCCTTTTCACTCTGTCCATTTTTCTGTGAATAAAAATGCAGAGTCCTTACCTGCCTTTTGCTGGTCCTTTTTTCCTTCTCCCGTTACTGGGGGATGTCCTCCACCCTTCTGTTGACTCGTGCAATGCGTGTAGCGATATGACACGCATGCGTTGGAAGCGGGTTCTTCACGTAGTCACTTACGTGACTCCGAAGTAAAATAGAACAAGTTGTCCTACAACTTTAGGCTGTGCACGCCATACGCAAGAAGAAGTATGTCCTGGTCTCACACTTCTTGCATTTTCATCTCTGGTCTTCCTTCACCATCTGCAAATCAACCCCACCTCCCCCTCTCCCTCTACCCCCCCCCCCCCCCCCCCCCCCACACACACCTGTATCCACCTATCACTTGCACAGATTTGTCTCACCCCATCTCTTTTCTAGCTTCCCCCGCACTGCTACATACAGTCTGAAGAAGGGTCCCGACCCAAATCATCACCTATCCATGTGTTCGAGAGATGCTGCCTGACCTGCTGTGTTACTACAGCATTTTGCGTGTTTGTTCTCGTAGAATTCGATAATGGGCCTGGCAGAAATGTGCCCAAACAGAACTTGCAGTATTTTTCTTCAATCTCCCTATCCATCTGTGGCCTCCATATAACAGTGCAAGAAGCCACGGATGGATAGGTCAGAATGGGAATGGGAACAAGGAAAAATGTTGCAGGTAACATGTTACACGCAGTCTGAAGAAGGGTCTTAACCCGAAACATCACCCATCCCTTCTCTCCAGAGATGCTGCCTGTCCTGCTGAGTTACTCCAGCATTTTCTATCTATATTTGGTTTAAACCAGCATCTGTAGACTCTTCATGCACAGGGAGCTCTTAGTCTCTGGGTCACACTTGAATGGCCCAATTTGAAGAGCACATGGTGAGTACATTATAGTAGATTGCAAGAAGAGCAAACAGCTGCTTGACTGTGAAGGACTATTTGGGTCCCTGGTTAATGGAAAGAGAGAAGATGGAAGGGCACTCCAGTGGTTGCATGGGAACGTTCTGTAAGTAGGGGAATGGTTGGTGATTTTGAAATAGCAGAGCAGGATTGATTTAGTTTATTTTTAATTGTAGAGATACAGTAGGCCCTTCGGCCCATTGAGTCCATGCCAACCATCGATCACTCATTCACACTTGCTCTAAGTTAGCCACCTTTCTCATCCACTGGATCAAGGGGCAAATTACAATGGCAATTAAACAACAAACCCACACATCTTTGGGATGTGGGAGATAGCCATGAGCACCCGGAGGAAACCCACGCGATCACAACGAGAACGTGCAAACTCTACACAGACAGCACCTGTAGTCAGGATCGAACCCGAGTTCTCCCAGCTGCGCCACTCTGCTGCCCTTGAAAGGAAGAATAACTGGAACAAATGTCATCCAGTTCACTGAGTGTGCTATCGTTTAACAACTTTCTCATGGAAATTGTTTTGGAAGGCACACAAAATCTTTTGTACTCGACTAAACTTTTGTTTTTAATTGTCTGAGTGTCCTGCATAATGTTTGGGACAAAGACCCATCATTTATTTATTTGTCTCTGTACTCCACAATTTGAAATTTGTAATAGAAAAAAATTACATATGGCTAAAGTGCACATTGTCAGATATTAATAAAGGCCATTTTTATCCATTTTGGTTTCACCATGTAGAAATTACAGCAGTGTTTATACATAGTCCCCCCCATTTCAGGGCACCATAATGTTTGGGACACAGCAATGTCATGTAAATGAAAGTAGTCATGTTTAGTATTTTTTTGCATATCCTTTGCATGCAATGACTGCTTGAAGTCTGCGATTCATGGACATCACCAGTTGCTGTGTGTCTTCTCTGGTGATGCTCTGCCAGGCCTGTATTGCAGCCATCTTTAGCTTATGCTTGTTTTGGGGGCTAGTCCCCTTCAGTCTTCAGCAAATAAAAAGCATGCTCAATTGGGTTCAGATCGG
This sequence comes from Amblyraja radiata, assembly GCF_010909765.2. Taxonomy (NCBI): domain Eukaryota; kingdom Metazoa; phylum Chordata; class Chondrichthyes; order Rajiformes; family Rajidae; genus Amblyraja; species Amblyraja radiata. The sequence goes on from NC_045968.1 coordinate 60,309,192, forward strand.
GTGATTGACTTGGCCACTCAAGAATTGATCATTTCTTAGCTTTGAAAAACTCCTTTGGTGCTTTAACAGTATGTTTGGGATTCTTGTCTTGCTGTAGAATGAACCGCCGGCCAATGAGTTTTGAGGCATTTGTTTGAACTTGAGCAGATAGGATGTGTCTATACACTTCAGAATTCATTATGCTACCACTATCAGCAATGAAGATAAGTGAGCAGCACCCATACATGCCCAGGTCATAACACCCCCACCACCATGTTTCACAGATGAGGTGGTATGCTTTTGATCTTGGGCAGTTCCTTCTCTCCTTCGTACTTTGCTCTTGCCATCTCTCTGATATAAGTTAATCTTCGGGTGAGGCAGCATCTATGGAGCGAAGCTTATTTCCTTCACTCCATAGATGCTGCTTCACCCACTGAGTTTCTCCAGCATTTTTGTCTACCTTCGATTTTCCAGCATCTGCAGTTCCTTCTTAACCAATAGGTTAATCTTCAGCTCATCTGTCCACAAGACGTTTTTCCAGAACTGTGGGTGCTCTTTTAAGTACTTCTTGGCAAACTGTAACCTGGCCATCCTATTTATGCGGCTAACCAGTGGTTTGCCTCTTGTAGAGTAGATTAGATTAGATTAGATTAGATAGCCTTTATTGTCATTCAGACCGAAGTCTGAACGAAATTGAAGCAGTCATACATACAATACAATACAATAAAAAACAACAATAAACACATATTAACATCCACCGCAGTGAGTCCACCCAACATCTCCTCACTGTGATGGAGGCAAAAGTCTTAGGTCTCCAGTCTCTTCCCTCCTCTTAGCCTCTGTATTTCTGTTCATGGTCTTATGCGGACAGTGGTCATTGACAAATCTACACCTGAATAGTGTTTCTGATCTGTCAGACAGGTGTTTGGGGATTTTCCTTTGTTATAGAGAGAATTCTTCTGTCATCAGCTGTGGAGGTCTTCCTTGGCCTGCCAGTCCCTTTGCGATTGGTAAGCTCACCAGTGTTCTCTTTCTTCTTAATGATGTTCCAAACAGTTGATTTTGGTTAGCCTAAGGTTTGGCTGATGTCTCTAACAGTTTTATTCTTGTTTCTCAGTCTCATAATGGCTTCTTTGACTTTCATTGGCACAACTTTGGTCCTCATGTTGATAAACAGCAATACAAGTTTCCAAAAGTGGTGGAAAGACTGGAGGAAAGACTAGGTGCCTTAAGGAGCCAATTAAACACACCTGAGCAATTACAAACACCAATGAAGCCATGTGTCCCAAACATCATGGTGCCTTGAAATGGGGGAACTATGTATAAACACAGCTGTAATTTCGACATGGTGAAACCAAAATGTATAAAAATATCCATTAATAAAATCTGACAATGTGCACTTTAACCACGTGTTTTTTTTTATTACATATCTCAAATTGTGGAGTACAGAGGCAAATGATGAGTCTTTGTCCCAAACATTATGGAGGGCACTGTATATATCTTGTTTCCCTTTCACCTGACTGAAGAAGGGTCTTGACCCGTAATGTCATAGAGATATTGTCTTTCCCACTTTTAATTCAATCTTCTTTCTTTTGATTTGGATGCCTGTACATGATCAGGGATTGAATGACGTGTTCTAACTTACATTCTTTGTTTAAAGTCTGCAGCCTCACTGGTTGTTCTCGATTTGGTTTGGGAGATGTTTCCCCACACAAAGGTCCAAGTTCCTCTCTTAAGGAGGTTGGGTAGAACAGGCTCTTTCATCACAGGACGTTGCCGTGAAAACTCCTCTAAAGGTCTATGAGCAATAAGCAGCCAGTCTGACTGTCTTCCTGATTAAACGTTCTCCTAACTAACAGTGATCTATTCTACACTTTCCTTCAACTTTGTCCCCTTTGATCTCTTGTTTTCACACCTTATCCTTCCATATCTGTGTCACCCTCTCCCCTGACTCTCAGACCGAAGAAGGGTCTCGACCCAAAATATCACTTCTTCTTCTTCTTCTTGTGTATGGCGTCCACAGCCTAAAGTTGTAGGACAACTTGTTCTATTTGATCTTACTTGATTGTGCACACCAGGTTGACTGCATTCGGCGAAACAGGGCGGACCTTTGAAGGTTGCAATCTCCCATCCCAAAAATATCACCCATTCCTTCTATCCAGAGATGCTGCCTGTCCCGCTGAGTTACTCCAGCTTTTTGTGGATCTTCAGTATGAACCAGCCCCTGCAGTTCCTTTCCTACATTGATCATCCTCTGCTGAGCTCATTCCTTGGACCTATACCAATGGCGTATTTTCTTTCGTTGCTGTCCAAGACTTATGCAGTATTTGTCTATGCCTTGGTTCTCTAATTTCCTGCCATTGTTTTGGCTAGTGCAATACCGGTTCCTCTCTTATTTAATCAAGACATAACATGGCTTTAAAAGAAGTTGTAGATACAAGGACTGCAGATTCTGGTTCACAATAAACGCCAGAAAGTCCTAGGGCAGCACAGCACAGTGGCGTAGCGGTAGAGCTGCTGCCAGAGACCTTTCCAGATTTATTGTGGTGGTCGGGGGGGTGGGGGAAGTAGGGTGACAGCTGGAAAACAAGAGAGGCTGGGCAGAGCATGGGGAGTGATAGGTGGATGCAGGTGAGGGTTTTTTTTTGATAGGTTGGACAAAGACCGGAGATGAAAAGACTAAAAGGTATGAGAAAAGGATAGCAGAGGTGCATGCGGAGGAGGGACGGATTGTGCATGCGGAGGAGGGAATATAGGTGGAGGGGAAGGGGAGGAATGGGTGAGATTCCAGGTGGGGCACAGGTACGGGGGGTGGGGGTGGGGGGAAAGAAGGAAGAGTTGTTTGTAGGTTAGTACCTTCAATCGGATCTATACAAGTAACCTTTACTTTCTCTGGGGGCCCCCCCCCCCCCCCCCCTTCCCTGGGCCCAGTCACACTATAATTAGTGTGAAGAAGGGCCCCGACACAAAATGTCACCTATCTGTGTGACATTTACCATGTGGCACCTGACCTGCTGAGTTCTCCCAAAGGCTGCTGCTGGTCATGGCTTTCTCATTAATGCTGTTACTTGGCAAGTCACAGCATCAGTAACCATACATACTCTTGACTCCTGCCTATGTGACGTCAGGCATGGTTACTGATGATGTGGATGTTTCCTGCATCTATTCATGCTCTCCTGACGAACTGCACTTTCCCTGAATAGATGCAGGAAACATCCACATCATTGTATTCATCTCCCTTCGGGGGTTCAACCTTTCCACCTCCAACTCTGTTCCAAATGCAGGTTGTTTCAGACTGTTCTCAATCTGAATAAGGGTTTTGACCTGAAACGTTGCCCATTTCCTTCGCTCCATAGTTGCAGCCTCACCCGCTGAGTTTCTCCACCATTTTTGTCTGCCATCGATTTTCCAGCACCTGCAGTTCCTTCTTAAACAGTTCTCAATCTGATATTTCTGTGCCTCATACAGAAATGAGATTGCAAAGGACCATACACTAATTCTTTAAGCAGAAAGAATGTTAAATCACAAACACTGTGTAAAATAGGAAATAAATCTGTTATGATTTGTCTCTACTTATATGCCGCCATGTTGGAATCCAGGTAGCTAATTTGTGTTAGGGCAGAGTTTCAACCCCACATATCCATCTACATACAGGCATCTGAGTCCGTCCGTTACCTCAGTCCATTCACTGCTAAAACCTTTGTCGATACAACTGTTGTATATCAAAAGTTGAATATTCCTGGGTTCTCCAAGCTGCCTTCCCATGTTACACCTTCCTTATCATGTATCTATACACTGTAAATGGCTCGATTGTAATCACATATTGTCTTTCCGCTGACTGGATAGCACGCAACCAAAGCATTTCACCGTCCCTCGGTACATGTGACAATAGATAAAACTGAATAAAGCAGCTCAACCAAATCTCCATTTCTCACTAACTACTACTGCGATATTTTAGCAAACCACTTTCACTTCACTGCTTTCTCAAATCTAAACTGTGCTTCTCAGGCAGCCCCTCTATCTGGAAGAACTTGCTTCCATTCTAGTTTTGTAGGTCTTGAGGTGGCTACTGAGGTCAATGTGGGAATCGCAAGGCTCTTCCACAAATGGGGCAAGACGTGCCTGATGGGACAAGTAGGCAGCTTGAGAAGTGGTGTTCTCCTTCCACGCAGCTTCTTTGTGCATCCGAAGATCGACACAAAAAGCTGGAGTAACTCAGCGGGTTAGACAGCATCTCTGGAGAAAAGGATAGGTGACGTTTCAGGTCAAGACCCTTCTTCAGACTGAAAGTCAGGGGAAAGTGAAACGAGAGATATAGATGGTGATATAGAGAGATATAGAACAAAATGAATGAAAGATATTCAAATAAGTAACGATCAAGGAAATGGTCGATTTCTTGCTGTGGGCTGTGTAATAAGGAGTTATATGGACAAAGAGACAAGATGACTTTGACTTGGGTGGGGAAGGATGGAGGGAGATGGGATGCAAGCGTTACTTGGTTATAGTAGATTAGTGTGTCGATACTAGATATATATATATATATACTAGACTAAGTGGGACCCGTTGGGTCCCAGCATCATACGGGAGGGCTGGTCACCAACGCAATATTCCACCTCCCCACCAATTCCAATACTGCTCACCAGTGGGGGGGTGGGGGGGGGGGCTGTCTGTTGCGCTAGTATGGGTGTTGCGGGCCGAAGGTACTGGTTTCCAGAGGGCTAGAATAGACTTTGTGGGCCGTATGGATGCTTGGGCAGGCATGCAACTGTTGCAACGATTTTAAAAGCCAAGCCAAGGCAAACAATTGGGCTGCAGCCACTCGACAACCAAAATTCATTTTGTGAACACAAACTTGTCAAAAAAGGCGAGGCAAACAATTGGGCTGCAGACACCCGACAACCAAAATTCATTTTGTGAACACAAACTAGTTAAAAAAAAGGCGAGGCAAACAATTGGTCTGCAGACACCCGACAACCAAAATTCATTTTGTGAACACAAACTTGTTAAAAAGGGCTGCAGCTGCTTTACAGCCGCATCGAGGGGACTCACCGTGGAGTAGACGTGCGTTCAGTGTTATTCGCAGCTCAGTCTCTGCCAGACCCTCTCGCTTCCTGGGTCCAGCAGAGACTGAGTGAGGCACGACACTTCCTGGTTTTATAGTCCCTCCCCCTGCCGCCAGCGGGGGCAGCAGAGAGAATGGGGAATTTTGTAAAAACATTAATATCTCTCTCATTTTTCAACGACGGAAAAAATCCTCCACACTCATATGGCAGAGGGGGGCTCTGAGCGAGGTGGCCAAAAATGACGGCCGTAGGTGGCGGCGTTCTCTTGGAAATTGCAGCACAGTCGGCCAAAAGCGGTCAAGATCAGAGATTTAGTCATATAGATATATTACCACACAGGTTATGCATGCTGCACATTCCTTATGTAATCTAGTCCGGATCTTCACCAATATTGCTGATCCGGTGGTTACCGCCCACAAGCTTGCTGGTGTGCTCTCTCTCTCTTAGATTAGCCATATGCATGGAGACGAAAGCACAAGGTGTTTCCTCCATGGAATTGCTAATTGGGCTGCAGACACCTGACAACCAAAATTCATTTGCCAAGACAATTTCCGGAAGTTTAAAGATACCAGCAATACTAAAATCATCAAAATAAAATGGCAGTCTGCTCCCCAAAATTCTGCCGATTGAGCCCTAACATAAATTAGGAACTTGGGACAACTATTTGCAGGTAGGAAATAAGCAGAAAGGTTTTCAACTCAAATTTGAATGTACAAAATTAGAGCCGATTTATCTAAACCACCTTCAACCTGTTAATCTCCGAGCTATAAACTACCCAAACCATTACAAAGATGATGGAACATCAGCGGTCCATTACAATTTAATTTCTTTCCTAAGAACAGCCTCCAAATATCACTTCTTAGACATATTTAATCTATTATTTCAAAAAGCATTCATTTGCAAGTAACAGAAAGCGAACAAAAACATGTTATTAGGATGAAAGGAAGACATTTTAAAATGATTTAAAACTGACATTCCCTCAGAAGAAAACCTCAAGAAGGATATTTATCAATGAATGAAGATAGATGCAAAATGCTGCAGTAACTCAGTGGGTCAGGCAGCATCTCTGGAAAGAAGGAATGGGTGACGTTTTGGGTCGAGACCCTTCTTCATACATCAATTATCAAAGGTATCAAAGGTATTTTATTAGTCACATTCACATACACCCAGGTGTAGTGAAGTGAAATGCTTTTTGCCATTTTGCAGCACACAAAAAAAGAATACAGACATAACACCAATGAGAGTCTTAAACACATAGAACATCCCCCCACAATGGCTCCCACCATGAGGGAAGGCACAAAGTCCAGTCCCCAATCCCAGTTCACCCATAGTCGGGCCTATTGAGGCCTCCACAGTTGCCTCTATGGAGGCCCGATGTTCCTGGCCGTTCTCGACGGGTGATGTTGCTTCGGCGCCGGGAGAGTCCTCACAGCGGCTTGGGAACCCTGGAACGGCCGCCTCTGTACTGGAGGCCGCGGCTTCCGAAGCCAACAAGGCCACGCCGGTTGGAGCTCCACAACTGGCGATCTCATCTAGAGATCCCAGGCTCCCGATGTTAAGTTCAGCGCCGCCGCCCGCAGCTGGTCGCTCCACAGTCCCGCAGCTCCGCGATGTTTTACCCGGCGGTCTCAGCTCACCGGAGCTCCAGCGCGGCGACCCAGGCAAGGCATCGCCCGCTCCGCGATAGCGCTCCAGCGCTGTGCCGCCGCCGAAGCCGAGGTTCTGGGCGGTCCACGACAGGAAACGCCGCTCCAGGCCCGCTGGTAGGCCGCGAGGACGGGTCGAAGCTGCAGCCCGGAGAAAAGCTGCCTCTCCGACCAGGTAGGGACCCTGAAAGGTAGTTTCCCCCTCCCCCCCCCCACATAAAAAAAGTCTAGGCCTCCAAACAAAACACTTAACTAACTAAAATAAAAAATAAAGAGATGAAGAGAATTAATCAATCAATCAATCAATCAAGCACTTTATTCATCCCCGAGGGGCAATTTAAAGGGCGCATTACAGTAGCTTTTAAAAAAAGAAAGTGACACAATCAACGAAGAGACAAACATTCAAAGCTACTCTCTGCACCAACCGGTCGACCACACGAGCAGTGACCCGGCAAGGATTGGGTTGTCAGCAGCGATACAATAATAAAGAACACACAAAATGTAACACAAACATCCACCACAGCATTCATCACTGTGGTGGAAGGCACAAAAATCTGGCCAGTCCTCTTCCATTTCCCCCCCGTGTACAGGACCAGAGTCCAGAGTCAGTCCAGGATCGGCTCTTCCTCACCGGAGACCGCGGCTTTAAGTTGTTGTAGGCCGCAGGCCGGCGGTCAAGATTTAAAGTCCCCGCCGCAGCCAGAAGCACCGTAGACTGCAGGGCTAGCGGTCGAAGCTCCCCTCCAGGGGTGATGGTAAGTCCATGCCGGCCCAGTAGAAGTTGGCCGCGGGCCGGCAGTGATGTCTTCTTCTTCCCCCGGGTCCCCCACGAGGGATCCCGGGCTGTAGACGCCGCACCAGCTGGAGCTCTGCAGACCACGGCTTCAGGCTGCGACTTCAGGCTGCCGGCTGCCCCGGGCCAGTGAAACGGAGCGCTCCCCTCCAGCGAGCCCCAGCGAGGGTTCACCCGCTCCACGCCGAGAGTCCACGCTGCGCCCGCCGCTGGAGCCCCGGGCACGTCTCCGGGAAAGGCCGCGCCGATCCTTGATGTTAGGCCACAGGGGAGGCGACCTGGAAAAAGTCGCCTCTCCATGGAGGAGGCGACCGAAGCGGTTTCCCCCTCACCCCCCCCACACCACCCCCACACAAAACACACAAAGGAACATTAAATACATACTTTAAAACATACTAAAAAAATAAAAAAGTTGAAAAAACTGACGCGCTGCTGACATGGCTGCTGCCAGAGCAGCGCCCCCGGAGGAAACCGAACTTGTTCGAATAATGCAGATAATTTTGTGTTTTGGGTGTTCCACCCAAGTTGACACTATAATTATCATTATATATAATGATTATATTATATATAATTTTTATCACAAAAGGCCAAGTAGATTTAGTGCATTGAATGAGATTTTCAATTGAGGACGGCATTTACCTGCTGCAAATCTTGCTTCCTGTTCCCCTTCGCTCAGGTCAGAGTAGGAATTGAAATCAATCTCGAGAGTCATTGGTGAATCTATTGGCTTGCACCAACCTTTCCACTCAATGAGGTGAGCAACGCGGCCCTGAGCCATGGCTGTAGGTTTGGTTACATGGTCTTTCACCACCTGGGAAAAACCTAGACAAGATAAAAAGATAAGAAACCCGTTTAGAAGAAAACACACCTGAAGACCATTAGCCATATAACCATATAACAATTACAGCACGGAAACAGGCCATCTCGACCCTTCTAGTCCGTGCCGAACACGTATTCTCCCCTAGTCCCATACACCTGCGTTCAGACCATAACCCTCCATTCCTTTCCCGTCCATATAACTATCCAATTTTGCTTCCTGTTCCCCTTCGCTTAGGTCATAGTAGGAATTGTCAGTTAATACACTAATCAATAACAGTGTTCAACATGCAGTGATACTGTATTCATCCTGAGGTAGAAAAAAATAAGTACAGGAGTAGGCCATTCGACCCTTCGAGCCAGCAACGCCATTCAATATGACCATGGTTGATCATCTAAAATCAGTACCCCATTCCTGCTTTTTCGCCATATCCCTCGATTCCGTTAGCCCCGAGAGCTAAATCTAACTCTCTCTTGAAAACATCCAGTCTGCCTTCTGTGGCAGAGAATTACAGATTCACAACTCTCTGGGTGAAAATGTTTTTCCTGATCTCAGTCCAAAATGGCCTATTCTTTATTTTTAAACTGTAACCCCTGGTTATGGACTCCTCCAACATCGGGGACATTTTTCCTGCGTCTAGCCTGTCCAATCCTTTAAGAATGTTATATGTTTCTATAAGATAACCTCTCATCGTTCTAAATTCCAGTGAATACAAGCCCAGTCGACCCATTCTTAATCATATTACAGTCCTGCCATCCCGGGAATTAACCTTGTGAACCTACGCTGCACTCCCTCAATAGCAAGAATGTTCTTCCTCAAATTAGGGGACCAAAATTGCACACAATACTCCAGGTGCGGTCTCACCAGGGCCCAGTACAACTGCAGTAGGACCTCCAGATATTTAGGAGAATCAAAGCCAAACGAATTTATAATTAATATAACATTTTGTGTATATCTTGTAAGTTTCTTTGGCCTTGTTTAGAAACGGTTGACTAAAAATTGGACCTCACCCCTTTCTGGTGCATTAAACGATTGCTACATTCTGTCCTGATGCCAGATCAGGTTGACTTTTAGTTTAGTTTAGAGAAACTGTGCGGAAACAGGCCCTTTGTCCCACTAAGTCCACACCGACCAGCAATCCCCACACATTAACACCACCCTACTCACACTAGGGACAATTTTACATTTACACCAAGCCAATGAACCTGCAAACCTGTACGTCTTTGGAGTGGGGGAGGAAACGGAAGATCTCGGCGAAAACCCACGCAGGTCACGGGGAGAACGTACAAACTCCATAGGGACAGCAGCCATAGTCAGGATCGAACCCGGGTCTCCGGTGCTGTGAGGCAGTAGCTCTACCGCTGCGCCACCGTGCCACCCATACAAAACAGGTGTCACCGTTCAAAACCATTTTTTTAAATATTGGGACATCCTCATTTTAGGAAATTACACTTTTGGTTTTCTCCCAAGAAAATTATTAAACGTCCACTTGCATGCCCACAGCTGGTGGGTACCATCTCCGCCAGCCGCTGTAGATATGGGACAACATGGGAGAGGTGTGGTACAGAAGGGCAGATGACAGCAGGTGAGGAATAAATAAAAGTGGGGTGGGAACATGGTAAAATATAGTTAATGAGACCCCACCATGAATCTAATCACATCACCTATTAAGGAAATGATGGGAAGGCAGAAACAATAATAGTATCAGGCAGAATGAAGGTAGATATATGAGAGGGAAACCATGTTTCACAACTGTCAGCCATTTTGAGGATGACAAGCCAAATTGAAAGGGGTGAACCAATTGTTGTGGGTATCGGGCCTTGCGGATGGGTTTTCATAAGGTGCCACACAAGAAATACTACAGAGCATGTGTAGGAAGGAACTGCAGAGGCTGGTTTAAACCGAAGATAGATACAAGAAGCTGGAGTAACTCAACGGGACAGACAGCATCTCTGAAGAAAAGGAATAGGTGATGCTTTTTAGCCAGAGATGTCACCTATTCCTTTTCTCCAAAGATGCTGTCTGACCCATAGAAACATAGAAACAAAAAATAGGTGCAGGAGGAGGCCATTCGGCCCTTCGAGCCAGTATCGCCATTCATTGTGATCATTGCTGATCGTCCCCTATCAATAACCCGTGCCTGCCTTCTCCCCATATCCCTTGACTCCACTAGCCCCTAGAGCTCTATCTAAATATCTCTTAAATCCATCCAGGAACCTGGCCTCTTATACACCTCTTACTGATCTTATACACCTCTATAAGATTACTTCTCATCCTCCTACACTCCAAGGAATAAAGTCCTAGCCTGCTCAACCTTTCCCTATAGCTCAGGCATTTGAGTCCTGGCAATATCCTCGAATTTTCTCTGTACCCTTTCCAGCTTTAAACATCTTTCCTCTAACAGGGTGACCGAAGTTGAACAGAATACTCCAGATGTGGCCTCACCAATGTCTTGTACAACTGCAACATGACCTCACAACCTCTATACTCAGTATTCAGACTGATGAAGGCCAATGTGCCGAAAGCTTGCTTCTACATCCTGTGACACCACTTTCAGGAAAGGATGTACCTGCATTCCTAGATCTCCTTGCTCTACAACATTCCCCAGAGCCCTGCTCTTCACTGTGAAGGTCCTGCCCTGGTTAGAGTTCACAAAATGCTACCCTTCACACTTGTTTGTCTTAAACTCTATTAACTATTCCTCAGCCCATCTGCCCAACTGATCAAGACTCTGCTGCAATTTTTGACAAACTTCTTCAGCATCTACGAAGCCACCAACTATAGTGTAATCTGTAATTTGATAATCCTGCCCCAGTACATTCTCATCCAAATTGTTGATATAAACCACAAACAGCAATGGGCCCAGCACTGATCCTTCAGGCACCTCACTAGTCACAGGCCACCAGTCTGAAAAACAACCCTCCACCATCACCCTCTGCTTCCTTCCATGAAGCCAGTTCTCTATCCAGCCAGCCAACTCTCTCTGGATCCCAAGAGTCAAGAGAGTTTTATTGTCATGTGTCCCAGATAGGACAATGAAATTCTTACTTGCTGCAGCACAACAGAATATGTAAACATAATACAAAACTGAAGATACAAGTTCAGTGTGTCTATAGACCATATATGCACAATAGATAAACAATAATGCAATAATAATAATACTTTTATAGTTCAGAACTTATTTGATATTGTGTTTAATAGCCTGATGGCTGTGGGGAAGAAGCTGTTCCTCAACCTGGAAGTACAGATTTTAGGCTCCTGTACCTTCTTCCCGATGGCAACAGTGAGATGAGAATGTGGCCAGGATGGTATGAGTCTTTGATGATGCTGCCAGCCTTTTTAAGGCAGCGACTGCGATAGATCCCTTCGATGGTGGGGAGGTCAGAGCCGATGATGGACTGGGCAGTGTTCACAACTTTTTGCAGTCTTTTCCGCTCCCGGACTTTCAAGTTGCCGAACCAAACCATGATGCAACCGGTCAGCATGCTCTCTACTGTGCACCTGTAGATGTTCGAGGAAGTCCTCCTTGACATATCGACTATCCGTAATCTTCTCAGGAAGTAGAGGCGCTGATGTGCCTTCTTTATAATTGCATCAGTATGCTGGGACCAGGAAAGATCTTCTGAAATATGCACGCCAAGGAATTTGAAGTTTTTGACCCTTTCCACCATCGTCCCATTGATATAAACGGGATTGTGGGTCCCTATCCTACCCTTTCCAAAGTCCACAATCAGTTCCTTGGTTTTGCTGATATTGAGAGCCAGGTTGTTGTGCTGGCACCATTTGGTCAATCGGTCGATCACACTTCTACACTCCGACTCATCACCATCTGTGATTCGTCCCATAACAGTGGTGTCATCGGCGAACTTGATGATGGAGTTCGCTCTATGTCTGGCCACACAGTCATGAGTATAAAATGAGTTTAGCAGGGGGCTGAGCACGTAGCCTTGAGGCGCTCCCCTGCTGATTGTCTACTCCCATGCAATGTAACCTCCAACACAGCCTAACACATGGCATCTAATCAAATTCCTTGCTGAAGTTCATATAGACAATGTCTACGGCTTTGCTCTCATCAACATTTTAGTTACCTCCTCAAAAAACTCAATCATATCTGTGAGACATGATCTCCCACATACAAAACCATGCTGAATCAGCCACGGTCTATCCAAGTGCATGTATATCTTACCCCTCAGAATACATTCCAGTAACTTGCCTGCCACAGATATTAGGGCTCACGGATCTATAGTTACCAGGCTTTTCATTGCAGCCCTTCTTAAATAGAAGAACAACATTAGCCACCCTCCTGTCTTCCGGCACCTCACTCGTACCTACCAATGACTCGTATATCTCTGCCAGGAGATATCCCATTCCTTCTCTCCAGAGATGCTGCCTGTTCCGCTGAGTTACTCCAGCATTCTGTGTCTATCTCCCCCAGGACACCTGCAGTTTCTTCTCTAGCTTCCCACAGTGTCCTTGGATATGTCTGATCCGACAGATTTATCCACCTCCATAAGGATGTTCACAAGAATGATCCCAGGAATGAGTGGGTTAACATATGATGAGTGTTTGATGGCACTGACTTCCCTCAAGAACCTCAATTTCTGTCATCGTCCAAACTTCTTTACTCCCACCTGCTTTACCCTTCACTATAACAGGAACATGCATGCCCTAAACTCCTGTCACCACACTTTAAAAAACATCCCACTTGCCAGGCATTCCTTTCCCGACAAACAACTTAGTCCAAACAACCTAAGCGAGTTCCTGTCTAGTACCATCAAAGTTCATAAATTCATAAGTTATACGAGTAGAATTAGGCTATTCGGCCCATCAAGTCTATTCCACCATTCAATCACGGCTGGTCATAAGCTCATGAGGTCATAAGTGATAGGAGTAGAATTAGGCCATTCGGCCCATCAAGTCTACTCCGCCATTCAATCATGGCTAATCTATCTCTCCCTCCTAACCCCATTCTCCTACCTTCTCCCCACAAATTTAAAACTGAACCGGGTGGGGGGGGGGGGGGGGGGGGGAGATGGGTTAGGAGGAAGGGAAGGATAGTGGGACATCTCTCCGGTTTTTTTTCTTTTCTCTTTTTTTTCTTCTCTCACTTCTTTGGCAGTTCAGGTGTCTTTTCTCCTCTCTTTTTTGTATCTTTCTTATTTTTCTTCATTCTTCCCTATTTACTTTTTTTTTCCTGATTCATGTATCAGTTTATAAAATGTTAAAAATGAAGCTGTACGAAAATTGTATAATTGTTATGCCAATTGCTTTAGTCTTGTACAATTGCTTCTAATAAAATAAACATTAAAAAAAAACGATAGATAGATAGATAGATAGATAGATAGATAGATAGATAGATAGATAGATAGATAGATAGATAGATAGATAGATAGATAGATAGATAGATAGATAGATAGAAACATAGAAAATAGGTGCAGGAGTAGGCCATTCGGCCCTTCGAGCCAGCACCGCCATTCAATATGATCATGGCTGATCATCCAACTCAGTATCCTGTACCTGCCTTCTCTCCATACCCCCTGATCCTTTTAGCCACAAGGGCCACATCTAACTCCCTCTTAAATATAGCCAATGAACTGGCCTCAACTACCTTCTGTGGCAGAGAATTCCAGAGATTCACCACTCTCTGTGTGAAAAATGTTTTCCTCATCTCGGTCCTAAAAGATTTCCCCCTTATCCTTAAACTGTGACCCCTTTTTCTGGACTTCCCCAACATCGGGAACAATCTTCCTGCATCTAGCCTGTCCAACCCCTTAAGAATTTTGTAAGTTTCTATAAGATCCCCCCTCAATCTTCTAAATTCTAGCGAGTACAAACCGAGTCTATCCAGTCTTTCTTCATATGAAAGTCCTGACATCCCAGGAATCAGTCTGGTAAACCTTCTCTGTGCAAGAATGGCAAGAATGTCTTTGGCAAGAATGTCTTTCCTCAGATTAGGAGACCAAAAAGGAGATAGATAGATAGATAGATAGATAGATAGATAGATAGATAGATAGATAGATAGATAGATAGATAGATAGATAGATAGATAGATAGATAGATGCCATCATTCACATTCATTTAAATCACAAAATATTGGCCAAAGCTAATTGATTATAGCAATATATTTCCCAAAAGGGATAGAAAAATAGAATAAACAGATCAAAAAACAAACTTGCCACTGAGCATGTAACACATACACATTCTTGCCATAGAGGGAGTACAGAGAAGGTTCACCAGACTGATTCCTGGGATGTCAGGACTTTCATATGAAGAAAGACTGGATAGATACGGCTTGTATTCGCTAGAATTTAGAAGATTGAGGGGGGATCTTATAGAAACTTACAAAATTCTTAAGGGGTTGGGCAGGCTAGATGCAGGAAGATTGTTCCCGATGTTGGGGAAGTCCAGAACAAGGGGTCACAGTTTAAGGATAAGGGGGAAATCTTTTAGGACCGAGATGAGGAAAACATTTTTCACACAGAGGGTGGTGAATCTCTGGAATTCTCTGCCACAGAAGGTAGTTGAGGCCAGTTCATTAACTATATTTAAGATGAATTTAGATGTGGCCCTTGTGGCTAAAGGGATCAGGGGGTATGGAGAAAAGGCAGGTACAGGATACTGAGTTGGATGATCAGCCATGATCATATTGAATGGTGGTGCAGGCTCGAAGGGCCGAATGGCCTACTCCTGCACCTATTTTCTATGTTTCTATGTTTCTATGTATAGAATGTTTAAGAAAGAACTGCAGGTGCTGGAAAAATCGAAGGTAGACAAAAATGCTGGAGAAACTCAATGGGTGAGGCTGCATCTATGGAGCGAAGGAATAGGTGATGTTTCGGGTTGAGACCCTTCTTCAAATTGAAGTAGTGCAGGAGTAGGCCATTCGGCACTTCGATCATGGCTGATCATCCACAATCAGTACCCTGTTCCTTCCTTCTCTCCATATCCCGTAACTCTGCTATCCCTAAGAGCTCTTGAAAGCATCCAGAGAACCAGCATCCACCACCCTCTGAGGCAGAGAATTCCACAGACTCACAATTCTCTGTGTGAAAAAGCTAGAGATGGAGCTCTAGCTAGAGCTATAGTGGAGGTTTGGGGCAGCACGGTGGTGCAGCGGTAGAGTTGCTGCCTTAAGGGCCTGTCCCACTTTCATGACCTAATTCACAACCTTTTACTCGTGGACATTTTTCATCAGGCTAGAAAAACGCCCGACCTACTTGATGCCACACGTACCTACGACCATCATCACGGCCTGCTACAACCTACCTACGGCCTCCTACAACCCCGTGACAACCATGCTGCGAGTATGAGTCAAGGGCAAACTCGGCAAAGGTCGCGAATTAGGTCGTGAAAGTGGGACAGGCCCTTTACAGCGCTTGCAGCGCCGGAGACCCAGGTTCAATCCCCGACTATTGGTGCTGTCTGTAAGGAGTTTGTACGTTCTCCCCGTAACCGCGTGGGTTTTCTCCAAGATCTTCGGTTTCCTCCCACACTCCAAAGAGGTACACATTTGTAGGTTAATTGACTTGGGTTTGTATACTTGTTTTCGGTGAAATCGTCCCTCGTGTGTGTAGGATAGTGTAAATGTGCGGGGATCCTGGTCGGTGCAGACTCGGTGGGCCGAAGGGCCTGTTTCCGCGCTGTATCTCTAAATTAAACTAGAGATGAAAGATGGGCAAGGGAAAGGAAATGTATTTGATATAACAGTACAATTGTACATCACATCCCACTTTCTGATAATGAATGAACACTATCCAATTAATTCACTACTAGATAGACTACCTATGACTGCAAGAAAGAGGATTTTTTACAATAAACTTAGCTATACAAATAAACCTACTCTCTTTGTGTGTATACGGAACAAATTTTTGAAAATATTCGAACAAGAATCGATTTAATTAATGATTATATGCTAACCTGAATATTTCATTCAACCACTGGGACAATCCCTTGGGTTTAAAAGATTTGTGTTTTGAAATTCAATAGTTTGACACTTTTCAGCACAGTCTAATTGGAAGTAGATTGCTCCCCCTATCATCCCCTATCTCAAGCTTGAGTGAAATGCAATTAGCTTTTGGTTTTGTCATTTCATTCAGGAAATTTGCCAAGTCTGAAGAAGGTATCACGTCACCCATTCCTTCTCTCCAGAGATGCCGCCTGTCCCGCTGAGTTACTCCAGCATTTTGTGTCTATCTTTCGTGTAAGTCAGTACCTGCAGTTCCTTTCCTTGCCTGGAAACTTACAGACCACCTCACCCATATTTTCACCTGTCATTTACAGATATCACCAATAACTGAGGTCCCAGCACAGATCCACACAGCACACCACCTGTCACAGATCTCCAGGCACAATTACACCCATCCACCACTAAACTATCCGAGTACACCAGTTCCGACTCCAAACCGCCAAGTTATCATGTGTCCAATCCATCTTAATTGTCTAGATTGGGAATGTCAAATGCCCAGCTAAAATTCATGTAGACAACAACCACTGCCCTACCCTCACCAACACACTTCTTCCCGGCTGTTATCAGGCAACTGAACCATCCTAGCACAACTAGAGAGCAGTTCTGAACTACTATCTACCTCATGGATGGCCCTCAGACTATCCTTGATCGGACTTTGCTGGCTTTACTTTGCGTTTTCTCCGGGAACTTCGGTTTCCTCCCATACTCCAAGGATGTACAGGTTTGCAGGTTGATTGGCTTGGTATGAGAATAAAATTGTCCCTAGTGTGTGCAGGGTATTGTTGGCGAGCGGGGATCACTGGCCAGTATGGATTCGGTGGGTCAAAGGGCCTGCTTCTGTGCTGAATCTCTGGACTAAACTAAACTAAACTAAACTAATCTAAGAATCCCAACCTGAAACATCACAGATGCTGCCTGGACCGCTGAGTTCCTCCAGCACTTTGTAATTTTGAAATTCTCTGCCACAGAGGGCAGTGGAGGCCAATTCACTGTATGAATTTAAAAGAGAGTTAGATAGAGCTCTAGGGGCTAGCGGAATCAAGGGATATGGGATGAAGGCAGGCATGGGTTACTGATTGTAGATGATCAGCCATGATCACAATGAATGGCGGTGCAGGCTCTAAGGGCCGAATGGCCTCCTCCTGCACCTATTTTCTACGTTTCTATGTTTCTATTAAACGTTATTCCCTTATCATGTATCTACACACTGTAAATAGCTCGATTGTAATCATGTATTGTCTTTCCACTGACTGGATAGCACGCAACAAAAGCTTTTCACTGTACCTCGGTACACGTGACAATAAACTAAACTAAGAAACTCAATCATCTCTATCGCGTCCTCAAAAAACTCGCTCTAATTTGTAAGACATGATTAGCCAACACTAAGCCAACCCTAATTAGCTCCTTCTCTTCCAAGTGTGAATAAATATGTTTCCTTGGGATCCTCTCCAACAACTTCCAGAGCTGATATGAGGTTTATCGGCCTATAATCTCCTGGAGTTTACAGAAGTTTCTTCATCCACTCATCCAGAGTATAAAAAGTGAAGTGAGTTTAAACTGAGCTGTTGGAAGGGTCATCAGAAGGCAGACAAGATGAGAGGCACAACTAATTATAGGTAATTTGGGCAGTGGGCAGGTGCTATAGACCTGCACGGGAAGGTAGACGCTCCCGCCCCCACGAATCTCGGGCAGATGGGGCTCGTCAGCCTGGGAAGGCAGTCCATCTAGGAGAGGGAAAACTCTGATTTAAAACCTCCACTGCCTTGTGGCCATATCCAGTCATGGAAAAGGCTCCAGGAGTAAACCTAAAGAAAATCCGGAGTCGGAGCCCCTAAGGCAGTTCGTCGTTGTCTACAACCTCGCTCTGGCAGCTCCTGCGACGGCGCTGGTGCCAAACTGTAACGGCCCTGCTGTTCCTTTGGATCGATCAGTGACGTGGAGAGGGGGGACGTGCTGCATGGGTAACAGCCTGTCCTCCATATGATATCGCCCAGGCTTGCATCCGACCACACATCACCTGCAAACTAGGATGCATGGTCAGTCATGACCAAAGGGGGCCTACTACTGGTAATAAGGGCAATTTAAAGGAAAGCATTGGAATGCTTGCAACATAAAACTGGTAAATTGAGCAGCAAATAAGGATGAGGCAGAGGTAGTGAAGCGGCCATGTTGGGGAGCGGCCATGTTGGGGAGCGGCCATGTTGGGGAGCGGCCATGTTGGGGAGCGGCCATGTTGGGGAGCGGCCATGTTGGGGAGCGGCCATGTTGGGGAGCGGCTGCGTGGAGGGGAAGTGGTAGTCTTTGGCTCATAGTCTTTGGCAAGGAGGCTATCAGCAGCAGTGAGGGGAATATGTTTCAATCAACTCTGAGTGTGTCTTGTTATTTAATTAGTAATTTGGCTACAGTAGTAATGACAGGCAAGTTGTTGCAGTGTGTCTCTTGCAGGATGTGGGAAGTCAGGGACACATTGTGAACAGGTGCAGCACCTGAAGGGCCATGCTAGGGAACTGGAGCAGCAGCTGGATGACCTCTGGGCCATCCGGGAAAATGAGAGCTTCCTGGACAGGATCTACAGTCGTCACATCGAGGATACAGGAAGAAAGAAGGTGGGTGACGAGGAGGAAGGGAATTAAACGTGGAGTGCAGGTAATCCCAGTGACTGCACCTCTTCAAAACAGGAACACCCTCTTAGGAGCTGTCGGGGTGGATGAAACTTTGAGTAGCATCCAGGGCTGTAACTCCAACCCTTATGCTGAGGCTTCAACAGGGAAGGGTGACGTCAGGCAGAGCCACAGTGGAATAGTGGTGGATGACTCGATAGTTAGGGGTGTGGACAGGAGATTCTTCGGCAGCGGGCGAGACTCCAGGATAATGTGTTGCCTCCCTGGTGCCAGGGTCCAGGACATATCGCAGCGGCTGCACGACATCCTCAAAGGGGGGGGGAGCAGCTGGAGGTTGTTGTGCATGTTGGCACAAATGATATAAAGAGGAAGGAGGTTCTGCAATTTATATAGGGAATTAGCTAAAAGGCTGAAAAGCAGAATCTCCAGGGTAATTACAGCTATCTCTGGTTTGCTTGCAGTACCTCGTGCTAGTGAAGGCAAGAACAGAAAGATTGGGGAGATGAATGTGTGGCTATTACAGTGTACTATGTTGACATATTCTGTGGGGTGCAGCAAGTAAGAATGTCATTGTTCTATCTGGGACACATGACAATAAAACACTCGTGATTCTTGGCTGAGGAGGCAGGCTGGGATTTAGATTTCTGGGGCAGGGGTGACCTGTACAAAAGGGATGGGTTGCACCTCAACTGGAGGGGGACCAACATCCTGGCAGGCAGGTTCACTGACACTACACGGGTGGGTTTAAACTAGATTGCCAGGGGGGTGGGATCTCATACAGAACAGGGGCAGGTTAGAGTTTAGAAGCTGGTATGGAGGACGTTGAAAGTAAGGTTGGAGGACAAAACAAGCAGGTGAAAGGCAGAGAGCGAGGAAGGAGGGTTGGTTTAAACTGCATGTATTTTAGTGCAAGGGGCCTGACGGGTAAAGCAGATGAGCTTAGGGCATGGATAGGTACGAGCGACTGGGACGTTGTAGCCACGACTGGAACCTGGTTAAGGGAGGGGACAGGACTGGCAGCTCAATGTTCCAGGGTACAGGAGATCCAGGAGAGACAGGGGTGTGAGAAAAAGAGGAGGGGGGGTTGCATTGTTGGTTAAGGAGGATGTCACGACAGAAGTCAGAGTTGACATTATGGTTGATTCGTCTAGTGAGGCTATATGGGTGGAGCTGAGGAACAAGAAAGGGATGATCACCTTGTCTGGGGTGTTCGACAAACCCCCGAATAGTCAATCGGAATTAGAAGACTCGGGACTGAGACGGTGCTCCCGTGAGGGCGGCCCGGCGCGGGGCGGAGACGGTGCTCCGGTGGCTGAGGCGGCGTTCTGGCGGCGGCGACCTGAATCCTGGGCTCTGCCGCGGGCCAGTGGACGACATCGTCGGGAGCTCGCAGGTCACAGGCTGGTGCCTGTTTTCCGGAGCTCCCACGGCAACAGCTGCTTCCGCTGGACTGGAGGGCGGCAGCTTCGACCACCCCGGGCCGCGGAGCTTGAACCGGCCCGTTCGCGGAGCTCGGTTGAGCCGCGGGACTGACTACCATCGCCCGGTGGGGTAACAGCATATCGCCTCAGCGCAGAGGGAGAAGAGGAGGGAAGAGACAGTAACTTTAAGACTTTTGCCTCCATCACAGTGAGGAGGTGCCTGGTGAACTCACTGTGGTGGATGTTAATTTGTGTTTATTGTGTGTTTTGTTGTTTATTATTATATGTATGTCTGCAGGCAACGACATTACGTTCAGACCGAAAGGTCTGAATGACAAATAAAGGATCTAATCTAATCTAATCTAAATTTAAGAACAAATATGCCAGGAGATTGCAGACAGCTGCAGGTCTGCAGACTGAAGAAGGGTCTCGACCCGAAACGTCACCCATTCCTTCTCTCCTGAGATGCTGCCTGTCCTGTTGAGTTCCTCCAGCCTATCTTCAAGTCAAATAAGGTTGTTGTAGCAGGGGATTTTAACTTTCCAAATATAGACTGGGAAAATCACAATGTGAAAGGTTTAGATGGGGTCCAACTTCTCAAAGGCTGAAATTTTATCTTCATGCCCCACTTTCTTATGCTGACCCCATATTCCTTGATCCTCAGTGCATGACATTTATTGATCTCTGTCTTAAAGACAAAGGTCGACACAAAAAGTTGGAGTAACTCAGCGGGACAGGCAGCATCTCTGCGGAGAAGGAATGGGTGACGTTTCGGGTCGAGACCCTTCTTCAGACTGATGTCAGGGGAGTGGGCGGGACAGATATAGTATTTAGTCTGAGACAGTAAGACAGGTGGGAGAACTGTGAAGGGGAGGGGATGGAGAGAGAGGGAAAGCAAAGGCTATTTAAAGACTACGGCTCCACAATCCTCTAAGAATGGCGAGCTCCAAAAATCCACCACAGTCGTAGAGTGTGGAAACGGGCCCTTCGGCCCAACTTGCGTACACTGGGCAACACTAGTCCCAGCCTCGCTAGTCCCACCTGTCTCCGACTACATTCTATCTCTGTCCCATTGTGGAATTCTCTGCCACAGAAGGGCAGTAGAGGCAATTCACTGGATGAATTTAAAAGAGAGTTAGATCTCTTTAGAGTTAGAGCTCTAGGGGCTAGCGGAATCAAGGGATATGGGGAGAAGGCAGGCGCGGGTTATTGATTGTGGATGATCAGCCATGATCACAGTGAATGGCGATGCTGGCTCGAAGGGCCAAATGGCCTCCTCCTGCACCTATTTTCTATGTTCTATAATGAACATAAACACTTCAAAACATGAGCAAATCACATATTTTGCATGTCATTCATGTATAGATGTCTTGTCCTGTGTAGAAGTTCTACTGTATCTACCTCATTGGAGACCCTTGATCGTACTTCACTGGCTTTATCTTGGACTAAACGATATTCATGTTATTCCCTTTATCATGTACCTGTCCACTGTGAGTGGCTCGAAGTTAATGGAAGTCAGAAGAATCTGAATCTAAACTAGAAGCACTTTGAGAGTTTGATATTGTAAAGATTATTTTTCTGGAACACAGAAATAGGCCGTTAAAAGTAGATCTTCTGAAATGAATGTCAGAAACAATCACATCGTGGGTGTTTTTGTAAAAAATCTATTTTGCCTCATGGTTTAAGAATTATCTGTTGACGGACACATGTCCAATTTCACAGATGAAATGCATCTAATTTGACACACTGGAATATCTGGAACCTCTACAACCCATCAATACCCAGATTGCCCAATGGTGTAAAAGCAGATCTGTATTCAATTCCCTCCATCACTCAATTTTTCCCTCAATTTTGAAATGTGGAAGGAAACCGAAGTACCTGGAGAAAACCCACGCAGTCATAGGGAGACCGTACAAGCTCAGTACACACAGCACCAGTGCTCAGGATCGAACCTGGGTCTCTGGCGCTGATAGGCAGCATCTCTACCGCTGCACCACTGTGCTGCTACCTTTACATCATATTTGCAGAACTCCCTAAAAGATGCTGTTACTGTTACTCACATGCCTTTATCACCCTCTTTCTGCCAACATCAGTTACATAATTTACATAATTTAATCTCTCTTGACGATTATTCTCTCTCACTCTCTTAACATTTTCTGCAGCCCTCCACTCTCTCTCTCTCTCTCTCTCTCTCTCCAACTTTAATTTATAATTTCTCAGTTGTAGTGAAAGGTCAACAATTTGAACCCTCACGTTATTTTTCTTTTGCAAATGCTACGAAATGCTTCCAGCGTTTTAATTTTGTTCTTCAAGTATTAGCAGCAATCACCTGATTCTGAAGTATGTTTATGTAAACACAATGAGCAAAGCTGTTCATGATTAATGCACACATACCATGCAAAGACGATCTTGCAAGTGCAGCAATCTCCTGGATAGTAAGCGCACGTCTTGATTTTGGTAACATTTCAATAGTGTCTTCAACATTTACCTGGAAAAATGGAAATCAGGTACAAAGGTCATCAAACATTCCCAGCAATTTATAAAAGTACACATAATCTGGGAATAACTGTGCACAGTTCCCTGAAAGTGGAATCTCATGTAGATAGGGTGGTAAAGAAAGCTTTTGGTGTGCTGGCCTTTATAAATCAGAGCATTGAGTATAGAAGTTGGGATGTAATGTTAAAATTGTACAAGGCATTGGTGAGGCCAATTCTGGAGTATGGTGTACAATTTTGGTCGCCTAATTGTAGGAAGGATGTCAACAAAATAGAGAGAGTACAGAGGAGATTTACTAGAATGTTGCCTGGGTTTCAGCAACTAAGTTACAGAGAAAGGTTGAACAAGTTAGGGCTTTATTCTTTGGAGCGCAGAAGGTTAAGGGGGGACTTGATAGAGGTCTTTAAAATGATGAGAGGGATAGACAGAGTTGACGTGGATAAGCTTTTCCCACTGAGAGTAGGGAAGATTCAAACAAAGGGACATGACTTGAGAATTAAGGGACAGAAGTTTAGGGGTAACATGAGGGGAACTTCTTTACTCAGAGAGTGGTGGCTGTGTGGAATGAGCTTCCAGTGAAGGTGGTGGAGGCAGGTTCGTTTTTATAATTTAAAAATTAATTGGATAGTTATATGGACGGGAAAGGAATGGAGGGTTATGGTCTGAGCGCAGGTATATGGGACTAGGGGAGAATACGTGTTCGGCACGGACTAGAAGGGTCGAGATGGCCTGTTTCCGTGCTGTAATTGTTATATGGTTATAATGTCCTTCATCCTGAATATTACTGCTGAGCAACAAAAAATAAGATATAATGCAGTTCCCTCTCTAACATTGCATATTAGAGTTGATCATAATAATTGGGGCTAGTCTGTCTGAAACTGTGCACACAATGTTTTTCCATTTATCTGTGTATCTCTGTGCTATGTGCTAAATTAAAGATGAGGAGGTTTTCGCAGTAAATATTATCCCGGGTTTTTTGGTGCACTCCAGAATAGCTATAAAGAGATACAGGAGATTTCACACTTTTTTTTCCCGCAGTTCTGTTTCAAAATTGAGAAGCTTTTGTCTGAACTTTTTTGCAAGTTCTGCACTTGAATAGTGCACTACAAACAGGACGTGTTACTTTTCAATTGAGCCAGATAGTTATTAATGATTTTTTGCTTAATTCCTCATGCTATAAACCCATCATACAACATTTCTACTACGCTCAGTCTGCCTGGACCTGCGTGATGTCCCAGTTGACAAACACTCCCCTCCCCATTCCCACGCTGACCTCTCTGTTCTAGGCCTCCTCCATTGTCAGAGTGAGGCTAAACGCAAATTGGAGGAACAGCATCTCATTTTTCGCTTGGGTAGCTTACAACCCATTGGAATGAATTTTGATTTCTCTAACTTCAAGTAACCCCCTCATTCCCTCCCTCTCCCCATCCCTCCTCCAACCGAGTCGCACCAGGTTCTTGTTCTCACCTAGCAATCAGCTAACAATGGCCTGTTTCCTTTATCATCATTACTTTTTTGCACATTTTTCATTCATTTGTTCTATATTGCTCTACATCACTCCCAATATCTATTGTTTCCCTTTCCCCTGACTAGTCTGAAGAAAGGTCTCGGCCAGAAACATCACTTATTCCTTCTCTCCAGAGATGTTGTCTGTCCCACTGAGTTACTCCAGCATTTTGTGTCTATCTTGTGCATTTGTAGTTTGCTTTGTTCAGGTTTAAGATCCAGGTTTCAATTGAACTAAATCACCAAAGTTTTATATAAAATTCTACATGTTGAAAAGATTGCTTCTGAAAGACTACATAAGAGATCATCAATTTACCCTCCTCATTACATAATACCAGATCTAAAATAATCTATTCCAATATGTTGAACAGCCAATCTCCTTACATTTATCCTCTAAACTATTACCGCTCATTTATCTTTTTCCAGTCCGTAAACAGATTAAACTCCCCCACGATTATAGTATTAACCTTATTACATTCAACTTAATTTTCTAATTCATATTATGCCCTACATGGCCAATAATATACGGTGCCTTTATACAATTTTCTGCCCACTGTTATTTTTTAGCTAAACTAATTCAATTTCATTTTCTGTTCTAAGATTCTTCCTCTCATTTGCTTTTCTCCTAGTTAGGTCACCCCATCTCCCCCTTATTTCTCCTCCCTCTTCTAAAACTCAAATGATCTTGAAAATGTTGTAGTCACAGCTTGGTTAGTTTGCAAACACATTTCTGAAGTAGCTTTGTTTTGTATCCAGCAATTTTATTTGTACCATTGTTTAGCTTTTTTGCTTTTTGCCCATTTTAGCTGCATGTATGTAGATAAAGAGTCTTCTATTGTCCTTTATACCATGTTTTCCCTATTTTGACTCTAATTGGATGTATAACCGTACGTTTTGCATTGCCTTCCTGAGTGTAGTAATTAGTTGATTTGTAATCTAGGCTACCACATCCATTCTCTTTCACTTTCTAAAGGGCCTGTCCCACTTACATGTCCTTGGCAAGCTAATTACGTGACCTCGTGGTCGCGTTGAGGTGAGACGGTCCCGCGAAGGTCAAGCGCGACTTCATTCGACATCACAGCCGTCTGGAGCGTGTGACGTCATTTGAAGATGGTCTCAAAATGCAGGAGTAACTCAGCGGGACCGGCAGCATCTCTGGAGAGAAGCTATGGATGATGTTTCGTGTCGAGACTTTTCTTCAGTCTGAAAGAAGGGTCTTGACCCGAAACATCACACATTGCTTCTCTCCAGAGATGCCGCCGGTCCCGCTGAGTTACTCCTGCATTTTGTGTTTATCTTCAATTTTCTTGACCCCGCTCTGGGAGTAGAAGTGGGGGCGGATCCGGACCGCAACGGCAGTGAGCCCCAGGCCGAGTTCGGCGATCGTTTGCCTGCTTCTGCTGCTGTTGGAGGTGAGACGTTGCGTCGCGCCAGGGTCTTGGGCCTGTCCCACTTTGGCCGTCAGTTACGCGACAGGCCGTTGGCGCGCGAAGATTTCGTTCGCTACAAAAATTTCAGAGCCCCGCGCGATGTCGCGCACAACTACATACCCCTCCGCACTTCTAAGTGGGACCGGCCCCGCGCGGCCATACGATGCCCGTGCGCCTCAACACGACCACGAGGTCGCGTAATTTGCGTGCCAAGGACACATAAGTGTGACAGGGCCTTAACTTTCTCATCACAAGAATTAATCTCACCAAGCAATTAGCTTTACATGTTAGCTACAGCCCTCGTTATTCGTTGTATATCATTGATTTAGATGAATTGAAGACTTTGTGGCCAAGTTTGCAGATGATACAAAGATAGCTGGAGGGGCAGGAAGTATAGGATTTGGACAGGTTGGGAGAGTGGGCAAAAAAGTGGAAAATGGAATACAGCGTAGCAAAGTGTGGAGTCATGCATTTTGGCATTAGGAATAAAGGCGTAGACTATTTTCTAAATTGGGTGAGAAATCAGAAATCGGAGGTGTAATGGGACATGGGAGTGCTGGTGCGGGATCCCCAAAAAGATAATTTGTAAGTTTAATCAGCAGTAAGGAAGACAAATGCAATGCTAGCATTTATTTCGAGAGGACTAGTATATAAAAGCAGGGATGTAATGCTGAGGCTATATAAGGCGCTGGTCAGCAGCATTTGGAATATGGTGAGCAGTTATGGGCCACACCCATATCTGAGGAAAGATGTGCTGGCATTGGAGAGGGTGCAGAGGAGTAGACTTGATGGACCAAATGGCCTAATTCTGCTCCCATAACTTATGAACTTCCATAGCACAGACAGACAACACGGATCCATCTCCCAAAACCTACAGTTCTCTATCTCCTCCACACTCTTCATCATGCCAGCAATTCAAGCAGCCCTTGTAAAACAGTGCTGTGGCCATTTTGCTTATCCACTGCTCTTCACTTAGTATAGAATAGTTTAGTTTAGTTTCGAGATGCAGCGCGGAAACAGGCGCTTAGGCCCGCCGATTCCGTACTGACCAGCGATCCCTGTGTACTGACCAGCGATCCCCGTACACTAGCACTATCCTGCACGCTAGGGACTATTTACAATTTTTATCGGCCAGTAAACCTACAAACCTGTAAGTCTTTAGAGTGTGGGAGGAAACCAGAGCACCCAGGGAAAACCCACCAGGTCACGGGGAGAACGTACAAGCTCCGTACAGACAGCATCCATAGTCGGGATTGAACCTGCGTGTCTGGTGCTGTAACGCAGCAACTCTACCGCTGCGCCACTGTGCTGCCCTTACCCACACTGTCATATTTTACATTAATGTTACCACTTCATGGATTATCCACACCACTCAGAGGCTGCAACACAGACAAGAACAGGAATTGTTGAGAAAGTCAGATGTCAGAATTAAATCTCAAGGTCCTAGTAACGTTCATAAAACTGAGCACAATTATGCTTTTGGGATCATTAAATCTTCTCTGTTGAAGTTCAGCCTCGTAATTTATTCAGTACTCATTAATACTAATTTGCAAAACAATACTTAAATTTATACACAGGTGCAAACGCCACCTTGTGACTGGAAGTAGAGTTGGAGGCAGGTGGCAGCTTGGCTGTGATAACTATACTATGGGTTATCAATACATGCTGTCGCCACTCACATCAGCTATTGTCAAGCAAGCACTGGAATGCCAATAAAAAACCTTGTATTGAATGAACAAGTAAAATAGATGGTAAAAGATAAAGAGATTGACCTGCAGTCTTTTTTTCCTCTGGAAAGGGGAATAAGAAACTGCAGGGCAAAGGTTTAGTGAAAGGGAAATGTTTTAAAAGGGAACTGGGGGGAGCAACTTCTTCATATAGGTTTAGGTTTTGAGATACAGCGCGGAAACAGGCCTTTGGCCTACCGGGTATGCGCCAACCAGCGATCCCCGCACATTAACACTATCCTGCACACACTAGGGACAATTTTTACAATTATCAATCCAATTTACCTACATACCTGTCGTCTTTGGAGTGTGGGAGGAAACCGAAGATCTTGGAGAAAACCCACGCAGGTCATGGGGAAAACGTACAAACTCCGTACAGACAGCACCCTTAGTCGGGATATAACCAGGGTCTCCAGCGCTGCAAGCGCTGCAGGGCAGCAACTCTACCACTGCGCCATCATCCCACGGTTCCATACACCCACCCACCACCCTTTGTGTGAAATAGTTACCCCTTAGATTTCTATTAAATATTTTCTCCTTCACCTTAAACCTATTCCTCTGGTCCTCTATTCACCTACTCAGGGCAATTTTAAATACATTTGGACAGTTACAGTACTAGAATAGGAAAGTTTAGAGGGATGTGGACCAAATGTGAGCAAATGGGAGTAACTTGGATGGGGCATCTTGGTTGGCATGCTTGAGTTGGGCCGAAGGGCCTGTTTCTGTGATGTTTTACTCTACGAGTCTAATTACTCTCAAATATGCTGCCAGTATGTGAAATTGGCAGCTTCTGGTGATTTGCTTTTGGATCACAGTCAAGTCAAGTCAAGTCAAGTCTAACAGTAGACTGTTACAGTATACCTGCTTTTCCAGATCTTTGTTTCGGCATGGGCCCATGTTGTATTTGATAATGAAATTGCTCACAATTAATGGCAACATAGAAATTGAATGAGATTTGAGGCATTACTTTTCACTGGGTATTCTTAATTTGCTCCCTCACCAATGCAGGGAGCGACCAAACATTGTCTACACAAACACCGGCCAAAGACCAATGATTACTGATATTCCACTATTTATATTCAGTCTGCTCACTTCTTCCTGGCTCTCAGAGATGATATTTGATAAATTAATTAGATTTGAAAAAAATATTTTACTATTATTTTTCATCAAGAATTTGGTAATTTGGTTTTTTTCATCAAGAATTTCAACAAGAATTTGGTAATGTTGCATAGCTGTTAAAAATATAATTTGCTATAAATATCCTGTTAGGGCAAGATTGCATTTCCCATATTTTGAAGCTCATATTATGGTAAATATTGCAGTTATTGGTCATTGTGTATCAGTGTTCCATCTCTTTATTGTTGATGAATCTATTCAAATCTCATAACTAACTACCCTGGTGAAATTCTGTTAAATTAAATATCACTTGAGGTGGAGCACATTATTCTAAACACTTCTGACAGCTTAAGCTCTGAATTATTGAATCCCATCATCACAATTGGGGACATTAAATTCAAAAATTATATAATTCTGCAATTTTCTTGGGAAACAAATGCTAGTTTTAGTAATAACATCCTGGAAATTACTGGAATGCTCCAATAGCTTATTGGATTCAGGAATACCTGCCATTTTCACAAGGCAGAGATCACACATACTGTAACGACGATGGGATTGACTCTGAAATTGACCTTTCTGTAGCTGATCTATATTCCACTGTATACTTTGACAGCCTTCCTCACAATCTGTCACCCCAGCAATCTGCAAACTAATCCCCTGTCCCACTTAGGAAACCTGAACGGAAACCTCTGGAGACTTTGTGCCCCACCCAAGGTTTCCGTGCAGTTCCTGGAGGTTTTTGTCAGTCTCCCTACCTGATTCCACTACCTGCAACCTCCGGCAACCACCTGCAACCTCCGGGAACCGCACGGAAACTTTAGCGCATAGTCTCCAGAGGTTTCCGTTGAGGTTTCCTAAGTGGGACAGGGGCATTACAAACCAACCCATCTACATTTACCAAGATTATAGAAACATAGAATATAGGTGCAGGAGTAGGCCATTCGGTCCTTCGAGCTTGCACTGCCATTCTCTATGATCATGGCTGATCATCCACAATGTATCCTGTTCCTGCTTTTTCCCCATATCCCTTGATTCCGTTAGCATGGAAATCTTGGTAAATGTAGATGGGTTGGTTAGTAAGTTTGCAGATGACACCAAGATTGCTGGGGTCACAGATTGTGAGCCAGTGGAGTTCGACAGGAGATCATTTGTTGGGACCTCTGTTGTTTGTGATATATATTATGTATTGTGGAGACGCTGGTATCGTTGTCTCATTGTAGGACATTGATCATTCTTTTTAATTCTGGATTTTAATTAATGTATTGTGTTATATTTTTGGGGGGTTTAATGTAGAATTTATGATGCTTTTATGTGATATACTAAGATTTGACGGTTTTTTATGATGTTTTTATATGCAATGTATTTTTATGTAATGTTGTCCCTTGTCTGGACCTTGAGTCCGAAATAAAGTTTATTAACACACACACGCACGCACGCACGCACACACCAAACAGCAGAGGTGACAGAGGTGCCAGCAAAATATCTCCTGGCGAAGACCATTGGTCATAGACCTCCACCTCTGTTTTCAATCAGTAAGCTGCTTATGAAGAAGGGTCTGGACCCGAAAGGTCATCCATTCCTTCTCTCCAGAGCTGCTGCCTGGCCCGCTGAGATACTCCAGCTTTTTGTGTCTACCTAGCTGGTTATAAATCCATACGAACAAATCACTGCTAATCCCATGCACCTTAATCTTCTGAATCAGCCTACCAAAGGGAACCTTATCAAATGCCTTACTGAAATCCATGTAGACGACAACGCTATCCCTAATTAGCCTATTCCCTTCCAAATGGGAGTAATCCTACCCGAGGAATCCTCCCCAACAGCTTCCCTAATACAGTTGTGAAGCTCACTGGCTTATAATTCTCTGGATTCTCTTGACGTCCCTTCTTAAACAAAGGAACAACGTCAGCTGGTCTCCAGTCCTCTGGGACCTCAACATTTGTTTTCCCCATTAAGTGTGACAGGGTCAGAATTCCTGTCTGAGAAAGCTCGAGCAGACAGCTACGCCATACTGTTTGACTTCACCATCTCTAAAGCCCATAAAAATATTTCAATATAAAAGAGAAATATTGTGAATGCTGCAAATCCAAAATAAAAGTACCAAATGCATCATTTGTGCCTTTCATGATATTATGACCTTCATCAGAAGCCACCTCAATCTCCTGCACGTCAAGGAATAAAGTCTAAACCTGTCCAACCTCTCCCTATAATTCAGGTCCTCTAGTCTTGGCAACATTTTCTTTGCATTCTTTCCAACTCCATGAATCTTTCTTAGAGCAGGGGGAAATACTACAAGTATGACCTCACCAATGTATTGTACAACTGCAACATACAATGCCCTGACTGATGGAGGTCAGCATGCCCAATGCTTTATTTGTTTAAATAGGGTTTTAGAATGTGCCAATTCTTACCACATTTGTTGGAAAATATTTTTAGCTATACCCAAAGGCCCACTTTTAACATGGAAGAAAGGATTTCCGGTACAGTCCAAACCTACTATAAAAGAGCCCTGCTTCATGTTTTGCACGCACAATTTTCACAATCAGTTGTCTAGGTCCTTTATCCAACACTGGCAACTCATGGCAAGCTCCCTGCTTCCATTAGCGCAACACAAAATGCTCAACGGGTCAGGCAGCATCTGTGGAGGGAATGGACAGATGTCGTTTCGGGTTGGGGCCCTTCCTCAGACTGGAAAAGGGTCCTGACTCTAAATGTTGTCCGTCCATTCACTCCATAGATGCTGCCTGGCCCACCAACTTCTTCCAGCGCTTCTGCAGTTTCTTGTGTGCCCCTGCTTGCTTTGATCAATCCAGTCTACGTAGAGGCTTGGCACTACGGGTGAGAGGAATTTAGAGGAGCTTCTTTGTTAGTTAGGGATTAAAATCTTGCTTTTCGTTACACCTTAATGAATCAATGGCATTAATACAGAAATTAATTCAGTTGGGCTGTCCATACAGTTAATAGACACAAGGAATCCTCCTGGGTCTGGCAGTCCAAGCCACCCTCATTAGAACAGTGGAAAGCAGATTGCAGCACCACCTCCGATATCAATTCAAGGTTTAGACGAGGAAGGTATTTAGTACCCACTGCAAACCTGCCATCGCCGGACCAGCCAGCAGCCTGGTTTAGCAGGTATAATAAGTGCTTCCTATCCAACCTACATACTGTACAGACTGAACCACACACACACACACACAGACACACAGACACAGACACATACACACACTATATTACACTTAATGGCAGCAAGAAAACATTCACGTTGCGACTACAAACAAGGCTGATAATTGCATCAGGCTTCGTAAATACAATTCCACAAAGTAATCTCCTAACAAGCCAAGTACATGGAATAATTAACCTTTCCGTCTCAGGAGGGAATTGATTTGTGTTTCAAACAAATCAACAAAACCAGACTAAAGAAGGGTCTCGAACCGGAATGACACCCATTCCTTCTCTCCAGAGATGCTGCCTGTCCTGCTGAGTTACTCCAGCTTTTTGTGTCTATCTTCAAAGCCAACAAAACCACCCTGCTTTTGGGATAAGATGGCTTATAACAAGAGGAAACATCTTGGGAGAAATCTGCCTCAACTTGAGGCTCTCATGGGCAGTGAGGCGTCTCCATAACTTCAGGGCTTGGTGCAGAATAAAGCTTGGTATCATGTCTACACTAAAGAGGTGACGAGCATTCTTATCCTGTTTTTTCATGTCCTTTACAGCATTCACTTTGACTCCACACACCAATATTCCAACACAGCAATATGCAATCATGTCAACACAACCTTGTATCCAGCGAAGATAGACACAAAAAGCTGGAATAACTCAGCGGGACAGACAGCATCTCTGGAGAGAAGGATTGGGTAACATTTCGGGTCGAGACCCTTCTTTAGACTGAGAGTCAGGGGGGAGAGAGACATAGAGATATGGAAGGGTAAGGTGTGAAAACACAAAGGGGACGTTGATGGTAGAATGGTTAATTTTTCCAGCATTCAGAACAATTTCCTCTTATGAGCACCAGAGCCAAAGTGAAGGTACCGTTCCAAAGACATGCTTCCTTTAATGGAGAGTAGATCTGACATTTCAAATGAAGCAGTTTAAGTATTTTTAATTTCGATGACATGATACATGACAGGTCACCTCAAAACTAATTATTGCTGGCTGGCTTTCCCTGGGCTGATGAAAGCGCACATTGCTGGCAGGTTTACAACATTTCACTCATTATTCAAATACAATATATTTGGATTGCAAAGCACGTACGAATCAATCACAGGTTGCCCATTTGGTAACAAATGTAAATGGTGTGATATGCTGTGTTCCTACAATGGCTTGCAAAAGTATTCATACCCCTTGAACTTTTCCACATTTTGTCACGTTACAACCACAAACGTAAATGTATTTTATTGGGATTTTATGTGATAGACCAACACAAAGTGGTGCATAATTGTGAAGTGGAAGGAAAATGATACATGGTTTTCAAATTTTTTTACAAATGAAAAACTGAAAAGTGTGGCGTGCAAAAGTCAATACTTTGTAGAACCACCTTTCGCTGCAATTACAGCTGCAAGTCTTTTGGGGTATGTCTCTACCAGCTTTGCACATCTAGAGACTGAAATTTTTGCCCATTCTTCTTTGCAAAATAGCTCAAGCTCAGTCGGATTGGATGGAGAGCGTCTGTGAACAGCAATTTTCAAGTCTGCCAGAGATTATCAATTGGATTTAGGTCTGGACTTTGACTGGGCCATTCTAACACATGAATATGCTTTGATCTAAACCATTCCATTGTAGCTCTGGCTGTATGTTTAGGGTCGTTGTCCTGCTGGAAGGTGAACCTCCGCCCCAGTCTCAAGTCTTTTGCAGACTCTAACAGGTTTTCTTCCAAGATTGCCCTGTATTTGGCTCCATCCATCTTCCCATCAACTCTGACCAGCTTCCCTGTCCCTGCTGAAGAAAAGCATCCCCACAGCATGATGCTGCCACCACCATGTTTCACAGTGGGGATGGTGTGTTCAGGGTGATGTGCAGTGTTAGTTTTCCGCCACACATAGCATTTTGCATTTAGGCCAAAAACTTCAATTTTGGTCTCATCTGACCAGAGCACCTTCCTCCACATGTTTGCTGTGTCCCCCACATGGCTTGTGGCAAACTGCAAACGGGACTTCTTATGACTTTTTTTCAACAATGGCTTTCTTCTTGCCACTCTTCCATAAAGGCCCGATTTGTGGAGTGCACGACTAATAGTTGTCCTGTGGACAGATTCTCCCACCTGAGCTGTGGATCTCTGCAGCTCTTCCAGAGTTACCATGGGCCTCTTGGCTGCTTCTCTGATCAATGCTCTCCTTGCCTGGCCTGTCAGTTTAGGTGGACGGCCATGTCTTGGTAGGTTTGCAGGTGTTTTCGGATGATGGATTGAACAGTGCTCCGTGAGATGTTCAAAGCTTGGGATATTTTTTTATAACCTAACCCTGCTTTAAACTTCTCCACAACTTTATCCCTGACCTGTCTGGTGTGTTCCTTGGGCTTCATGATGCTGTTTGTTCACTAATGTTCTCTAACAAACCTCTGAGGCCTTCACAGAACAGCTGTATTTATACTGAGATTAGATTACACACAAGTGGACTCTATTTACTAATTAGGTGACTTCTGAAGGCAATTGGTTGCACTGGATTTTATTTAGGGGTATCAGAGTAAAGGGGGCTGAATACTTTTGCACGCCACACTTTTCAGTTTTTTATTTGTAATAAAATTTGAAAACCATGTATCATTTTCCTTCCACTTCACAATTATGCGCCACTTTGTGTTGGTCTATCACATAAAATCCCAATAAAATACATTTACGTTTGTGGTTGTAACGTGACAAAATGTGGAAAAGTTCAAGGGGTATGAATACTTTTGCAAGCCACTGTATGTATCCATCGCATAGTACTGCAAATGAACAGGGTTGAGCTATTAAGCTTCACAATCAAATTGTTGTGTTGTTGATAACTTTGCATGATTAGTTCATAAGTACAAAAGTGATAGGAGCAGAATTAGGCCATTCGGCCCATCGTCAACTACGTCATTCAATCATGGCTAATCTATCTCCCTCCTAACCCCATTCTCCTGCCTTCTCCCCATAACCTATCACCTGTACCAATCAAGAATCTATCTCTGCCTTAAAAATATGCATTGACTTGGCCTCCACAGCCTTCCGTGGCAATGAAATCCACAGATTCACCACCCACTGACTAACAAAATTCCTTCTCATCTCCTTCCTAAAGGAACGTCCTTTAATTCTGAGGTTATGACCTCTGGTCCTGGACTCTCCCACGAGTGGAAACATCCTCTCCACATCTACTCTATCCAATTACTGTGTGAAATGTGGCATTTCTGACTAGGTTTGTACATCCATGGAAAAATATACATTCACAGTTCTGTACTGACAGTAAAATGTGTATGGTCTATGCTTCATCTTTTGTTTGTAGATATTACCATTCTCTGATAAAATGTTTAATTTTCCAAATCTAAGAAATCTAGATATGATGTGCATCATATGTTCCTAACATTGGTTTCTGATCAATCCCAAGGAAACTGTGAACTGCCAGGATTGTGCTCGTAAAAAAATCAAACTCCAATCCTTCGGGACCAGGCATTTGTTATGCACACAGTATGTGCAGCACAGCGCTGGAAATTACCAGTCTGACCAAAAACATATCGCAACATAGCATGTCACAGCACTCTATGTTAACCAATGCAAGTACCGGTACAGGTGTATACACAATAGACAATAGACAATAGGTGCAGGAGTAGGCCATTCGGCCCTTCGAGCCAGCACTGCCATTCAAAGTGATCATGGCTGATCATCCCCAATCAGTACCCTGTTCCTGCCTTCTCCCCATATCCCCTGACTCCGCTATATTTAAGAGCCCTATCTAGCTCTCCCTTGAAGATCCAGAGAACCTGCCTCTACCGCCCTCTGAGGAAGAGAATTCCACAGACTCACCACTCTCTGTGAGAAAAAGTGTTTCCTCGTCTCCGTTCTAAATGGCTTACTCCTTATTCTTAAACTGTGGCCCCTGGTTCTGGACTCCCCCAACATCGGGAACACGTTTCCTGCCTCTAGCGTGTCCAAACCCAGGCTGCCAACACTCACGCTTTGAGCGTGAGACTCATGCCCTCAGGCAAACTCTCACGCCCTCACGCTGATCAGAAATTTCTCACACTCAGTGGTGAGAAATGTTGTGATCAACGAAAATGTCAAAACTCGGATAAACTGCATGGTCCGCGGGTGTTGGAGAGCAGGGGCTGCGGGAGGGATGGGAGCAGAACCAGCAGCGGGAACAGATGCGGGGAGCCGGGATTGGTGAGTGTTTGCGGCGCTGTCGAGTGTTTGCGGGGCGGTCGAGTCGCTCGCTGCAGCTCCGGCCATGGAGCACGCCGGACAGTGCAAGTGTCCCGGGCCGCGGAGCCGTCGGAGGCGTTGTGCCGCTGCCGCGAGAGTCTCTGTGCCGAAGGGACAGACTCTCAAAGGGAGGTGGAGAGAGAGAGAGGGGAAGGAGACAGGGAGACAGGGGGGAGAGAGAAAGGGGGGGTGAGAGGAGAGAGAGGGGAGAGACAGAGGGGGCGTGAATGGAGAGAGAGAAGAGGGAGAAGGGGGAGGAGAGAGGTAGGGGAGAGAGAGGGGGGAGAGAGAGGGGGGAGAGTGAGGTGGGAGAAATGGGGGAGAGAGGGTGAGAGGGAAGAAAGAGGGAAGAGAGAGGGGGTGGAGAGGGAGGAGAGGGTAGGAGAGAATGGGAGAGAGAGGGGGAAGAGAGAGGGGAGAGGGGGAAAGAGAGAGAGGTGGGGGGGGCAAAGAGAAAGAGGAGATAGAGAGAGGAGAAAGAGAGAGGGGAGCGAGTGCCAGGGGGAGAGTGAGGTGGGAGGGAGAAATGGGGGAGAGGGAGAGAGAGATGAGAGTGAGGGGGGGGAAGAGAGAGAGGTGAGAGGAGAGACAGAGAGAGAGGGGAGAGTGTGTAGAGAGGGAGAGAGAGGGAGATAGAGAGGGAGGGAGAAAGAGAGAGAGGGAGGGAGAGAGAAGAGGGGGAGAGAGAGAAGAAAGAGGGGGAGAGAGAGTTAGGGGAAAGAGAGGGGAGAGAGAGGGAGAGAGAGGAGAGGGGGGACGAGAGAGAGGGGGAGAGTGAGGTGGGAGGGAGAGAAGGGGGAGAGAGAGGGGGGGAGAGAGAGAGGGGAGAGAGAGAGGGGAGAGAGAGAGAGAGGGGAGAGAGAGAGGTGGAGAGAGAGAGGGGAGAGAGAGAGGGGAGAGAGAGAGGAGGGGAGAGAGAGAGGGGAGAGAGAGAGGGGAAGAGAGGAGAGAGAGTGGGAGGGAGAGAAAGGGGGAGAGAGAGAGAGGGGAGAGAGAAGAGAGAGGGAAGGGGAGAGAGTGAGAGAGGTGAGACAGGGGAGAGAGGGGGAGGGGGGAGAGAGAGGGGGAGAGAGAGGGGGGGGTTGAGAGGAGAGAGAGCGGAGGAGAGGGGGAGAGAGAGAGGGGGGAGAGAGAGGGATGAGAGTGAGGTAGGAGTGAGAGAGAGAGGGGAGAGAAAGAGAGGAGGAGAGAGAGGGGAGAGAGAGGAGAGAGAGAGGGGAGAGAGAGAGGGGTGGATAGGGAGAGGGGGATGGAGAGGCAGGGCTGCCAACTCCCATGCATTGAGCGTGAGAATCACGCATTTCACCAAATTCTCACGCTGATCACAAATTTCTCTCGCTCTGTTGTGAGAAATTCTGTGATCAACGAAA
This sequence comes from Amblyraja radiata, assembly GCF_010909765.2. Lineage (NCBI taxonomy): Eukaryota > Metazoa > Chordata > Chondrichthyes > Rajiformes > Rajidae > Amblyraja > Amblyraja radiata. Next base: position 60,346,518 of record NC_045968.1, read on the forward strand.
ATTTCAAAACTCATATCAACTGCATGGGCCGCGGGTGTTGGAAGCAGAAGCAGCGGCGGGGACAGATGCAGACGGGGAGCGGGGCTGGCGAGTGTTTGCCGGGCTGGCGAGTCGCTCACTGCAGCTCCGGCCATGGAGCAGCCTCAGTGCAAGAGTCCCGGGCCATCGGAGACGTCGAAGCATTGCGCCGCTGCCGTGAGAGTCTCTGTGCCGAATTCGCCCAGGTGACCGGCATGGATCAGGCTGCGGCTCGGTGCATCCTGGAGGACAACCAGTGGCTGCTGGAAGTAAGTACCAAGCACTGGGTAGAAACGGTGGAAGATTGTGGACTTCAAATGGGGGTGGTTGGAGAAAGCATCCTGCTTGCCTGCTAGATTTTCACTTACTGTAACTGCAGGAAAAATGTTCCCGATGTTGGGGGCGTTCAGAACCATGGGTCACAGTTTAAGAATAAATCGGGGGCCAGTTAGGACTGAGATGAGAACAAACTTTCTTCACGCAGAGAGTTGTGAATCTGTGGAATTCTCTGCCACAGAAGGCAGTGCAGGCCAATTCACTGGATGTTTTTAAGAGAGAGTTACATTTAGTTCTTGGGGCTAACGACATCAAGGGATATGGGGAAAAAACAGGAAAGAGGTACTGATTTTAAATGAATAGCCATGATCATATTGAATGGCAGTGCTGGCTCGAAGGGCCGAATGGCCTATTCCTGCACCTATTTTCTATGTTTCTATGCTTGAGTATTTGGCAATCAAACTCGATCACTTGATTTTGAAGCATTCATGCATGGTGGAGGTATAATGTAGTCATAGGGTGATACAGTGTGAAAACAGGCCCTTCGGTGCAACTTGCCCACACCCGCCAACATGTCCCAGCTCCGCCACCTGCTTTTGGTCCATACCTCCAAACCTGTCCTATCCATGTTTCAGTCTAACTTTTTCTTAAATGTTAGGATGGTCCCTGCCTCAACTACCACCTCTGGCAGCTTGTTCCATACACCCATCACCCTTTGTGTGGATAAAGTTACCCCTTAAAAAGTTACCTCTTAAAAATACTTCATACAAAAAACATTGAAATCATACTTCTACAGTGCACTAAAACATGATTTTAATACATCAAATTTCAAAAGGTTCCTACCCTGGGAGGGGGGACACCCTTCTTCCACACCCTCTCCCCACTCGGTTGCTGCACTCCGTCACCGGGTACCCCCAAGGCCAGTGATCAGTGATCGCACAGCCTCCCCCCTTTCAAAAACTCTCCAATCCAATTTAAAGCATATATATTGCATTCAAGTGTAAGTTAAAAGACTCGCTACAGTATGCACCATGTTGCACAATTTCAAGCTGAAAAATACAAATGTTCCGTACCAATGGGAGAGGGACACCCTCCCCCCCCCCCCCCCCCTCCTTCCCCACCCCCCCCCCCCCCCCCCCCCCCCTCCTTCCCCCCCTCCTTCCCTCCCCCGGTCGCTATGCTCCCTCGGGCTTGGTCTCTTGCAATTTCTCACTCCCAACTCTCACCCAATGTTGGCAGCCCTGCCAAACCCTTAACAATCTTATATGTTTCAATGAGATTCCCTCTCATCCTTCTAAACTCCAGGGTGTACAAGCCCAGCTGCTCCATTCTCTCAGCATATGACAGCCCCGCCATCCCGGGAATTAACCTTGTAAACCTACGCTGCACTCCCTCAATAGTAAGAATGTCCTTCCTCAAATTAGGGGACCAAAACTGCACCTGGGACAAATGGATTGTCATTTTGAGGAGGTCCATGAACAAAGGAGCAGGTGGTACTGGTGGTATTGGAGCAGACGCCTGTTATTTACATGGCTTAGAGAGACACTAAACACTGTCTCTTTTTTACTCAGCAGGTCAGGTAGCATCTCTGGAGAAAATGGGTGGGACACTTTTGGGTTGGGACACGTCTTCAAACTATTATTGGGGAAGGGAGAAACTGGATGTGAGAGTAAAACCAGGACAAATCGGGGCTGGCAAGAGATGTCCTCAGGCAAGGAGGTTCCCTGATAGGCCGGTTGTTGGCTAGAGACGGTGTGATTACAAGAGTGATACATGGTGGTGAACTGTGCAACTGGTTCAACAGAGTGGAGGATGGAAGTGTTTTACCTAAAATGAGACAATTCAATGTTCATCCCGCTGGGGTGTGAGCTACCCAAGTGAAATATGAGGTGCTGTTCCTCCAATTTGCATGTGGCCTCACTCTGGCAACGGAAGAGGCCCAAATTCCTACCGTGAAGCAACATTGCAAACTTGTGTTGGTCCTCAGCTGCAACATCCAGATATCCAGCACACATTTTTTCAGTCACTAAAGAATGATTATCAAAGACGTGGCGTTACGGTGGCGCAGCGGTAGAGCTATTGCCTTACAGCGCCAGTGACCCGAGTTCCATCCTGACTACGGGTCAGTGTGGTGTGGTGTCTGTACGAAGTTTGTATATTCCCTCGACCCGAAACGTCACCCATTCCTTCTAACCAGAGATGCTGCTTGTTACTCCAGCATTTTGTGTCTATCTTTGGTGTAAACCAGCATCTGCAGTTTCTTCCTACACCTTTTATCTACTTACTTAGTTAATCCTTTTTTTGTGCACAATTATCCTGGTTTAAACTCTAAGCAGCAGTTCTGTGGTGAGAGCTGAGGCCTTGTTAGTTTTCAATCTGGATCTGTGGGGAGGTTCGCTCCAGCCTGTAGGTAGGAGGTAGTGTGGAAGCAATAGACAATAGACAATAGGTGCAGGAGGAGGCCATTCGGCCCTTCCAGCCAGCACCGCCATTCAATGTGATCATGGCTGATCATCTACAATCAGTACCCCGTTCCTGCCTTCTCCCCATATCCCTTGACTCCGCTATCTCTAAGTGCACTATCTAACTCTCTCTTGAAAGCATCCAGAGAATTGGCCTCCACTGCCTTCTGAGGCAGAGAATTCCACAGTTACACAACTCTCTGGGTGAAAAAGTTTTTCCTCATCTCCATTCTAAATAGCCAACCCCTTTTTCTTAAACTGTGGCCCATGGTTCTGGACTCCCCCAACATTGGGAACATGTTTCCTGCCTCTAGCATGTGCAATCCCTTAATAATCTTATATGTTTCAATAAGATATCCTCTCATCCTTCTAAATTCCAGTGTATACAAGCCCAGTTCGCTCCATTCTCTCAACATATGAACAGAAGCAAGAGACTCCTTCTGCCTGAGTCTGAAGGGACAGCACCAGCATTTAGCGAGGTGCTGAGCAGGTATTTGCAGGATTTTCGATTAGGTGAGGGAGGAAAAGATATGGAGAGGAAATACTTATTTATGGGGCCTGGACGCATGTGTTAAGTTAAATGTTGGAACATAGTTTTAATAAATGCTTTATTTAAAGTCATTGCTTTCTGTTGCCTGACTGGTATATATTAATTCATGAATATGTGGGAGAATTTTCCGCTCAGATTCTCCATCCTGTCCTGGTGGCACTGCAGTAGAGTTGCTGCCTTACAGCGTCAGAGACCAGGGTTCAATCCTGACTACGGGTACTGTCTGTATGGTTTTTTTTACATTCTCCCAGTGGCCTGTGTGTATTTTCTTCGGGATCTCTGGTTTCCTCCCACACTCCAAAGACGTACAGGTTTGTCAGTTAATTGGCTTGGTGTAAATGTAAATTGTCCCTCGTGTGTGTAGGATAGTGTTAATGTGTGGGGATCATATAACCATATAACAATTACAGCACGGAAACAGGCCATCTCGGCCCTTCTAGTCCGTGCCGAACACTTACTCTCACCTAGTCCCATCTACCTGCACTCAGGCCATAACCCTCCATTCCTTTCCCGTCCATATAACTATCCAATTTATTTCTAAAGGATAAAAACAAACCTGCCTTCACCACTTCCACTGGAAGCTCATTCCACACAGCCACCACTCTCTGAGTAAAGAAGTTCCCCCTCATGTTGCCCCTAAACCTTTGTCCCTTAATTCTCAAATCATGTCCTCTTGTTTGAATCTTTGAATCTTCCCTACTCTCAATGGAAAAAGCTTATCCACGTCAACTCTGTCTATCCCTCTCATCATTTTAAAGACCTCTATCAAGTCCCCCCTTAACCTTCTGCGCTCCAAGGATCGCTGGTCGGCGCAGACTCGGTGGGCTAACTGGCCTGTTTCCGTGCTCTATCTCTAAACTAAACAAATTTAAACTAAGTGCAATGACCCCTCCCCCTGGGAAAACCGTCTATTCCTTGTTCAGGGAACGTGTCTGGAAGTTCTTGGTTTCCTGCTGAATTTAACCCATAGGAGGTGGAGATTCGTGCCTGACATCACCTGCAAATAACTGAAGAGCTTGCCTTTTAATGCCTTGAGAATTCCTGAAATAAAAGTACTCAATTATGGAATTATGTAGGAGGTGCGTTAACGTTTTTAGAAAAAGAGTTTGGTTGACATCCTGACTATGTGATTCTGTGTCTCTAGGGAAACATCCATTTTAATTGTGACCTTTTATAAAAGACGTCATTGGGAAGACCGTAAAATAAGTGAATTTCCACCACAGTATTTCACAGGGAAATAGATTAACGGTTCTGAATTGTCATAGCAATATTATCCATATTCTTTCAAATGAGAACAACTCTAAATCAATTTTACTCCAAAACAACTTCAGTGTCTGAAATAAAATTTTAGATCTACATTTCCTGACATCAATGAGAAAATATTAATATCAATATGTATGCAATTTATATAGTTAATTAAAAGACCATGTTAGGAATGAAAGTCACTAATTAAAGTATCAAGTAATACAAAATAATCGAGAGGCAGAATGAGCAGCCACTTTGTCTGATTTGGATTGAATGGAAGAAACTAGCATGATTTTGTTCCAGGCCAAATACGTAGGAAGGAACTACAGATGCTGTTCAGAGGATAGACACAAAATGCTGGAATAACTCAGCAGAACAGGCAGCGTCTCTGGATTGAAGGAATGGGTGATGTTTCAGACCAAGATCCATCTTCAGACTGAGAGGCAGGGGAGAGGGAGACACAGAGATGAGGAGGTGTAAGGTGTGAGAATGAGACATCAAAGGGGATGAGGTTCAAGGTAAGTATTTAATAGATCATTGTTAGCTAGGAGAAGGTGACAACGAATCAAGGGCTCTGTCACGCTAGTTGGAGATCTAAAAAGGGGGTTTAATTGTGCATAACAATGTTTTATGCAAGTATTGTAACTAAGGAACACCAAATCTCCGCTCCTAAATATCAAAAATGCTCTAACAATTGTCAATGCAACCTATAAGATGATCTCATACCAAAGGCCTCTCAAATGTCCCTCACTCTATAGATCATAACAACATTAAATATGCCGACTAGAATTTCTATGTAGATTAATAAATTACTGGCAACATTTTTTAAACTTCCATCATGAGGGAACATGAAGAGCTAATGAACTGGAGAAGTGATGTCTGATCCTGATATAGCAATTGGAGAATCTAAATTCAATTTAAGAAACGTGCAACAACATAGGGTTTAAGTAGCAATAACCAAGAAAATGTGGGATTAAGATTTAACAAATAAGTGCTTCAATAATAGGCTATTGTTTAGTTTAGTTTAGTTTAGCTTAGAGTTACAGCGCAGAAACAGGCCCTTTGGCCCACCGAGTCTGCACCGACCAGCGATCCCTGTGCACTAACACTACCGCACATACACTAAGGGCAATTTACATTTATACCAAGCCAATTAACCTACAACCCTGTATGTCTTTGGAGTGTGGGAGGAAACCGAAGATCTCGGGGAAAACCCACGCGGTCATGGGGAGAACGTGCAAACTCCGTACAGACAGCGCCCGTAGTCTCGATCGAACCCGGGCCTTTGGCGCTGTGAGGCAGTAGCTCTATTGCTGCACCACCATGCTGCACATTTAGTGATGGGTAGTCTGCCCCCCAACAGCTCTTGCCTAAACACAATTCTATTATAATTAATTTTAAAATGACTTCTGCAAGAGCACACGCCACTGAGTTGTATTTCATCTATAAACCTTTGCAGCAAAAAGATCCCCCCCCCTCCTCCATACCCCTTTACAAAAATGGCCATTGCTACCTTCTCAGGGAAAGCAAGAAAGACAAATAAATATGTAGGAACTGCAGATGCTGGTTTACAGCAAAGATAAATGCTGGACTAACTCAGTGGGACAGGCAGCATCTCTGGAGAGAAGGAATGGGTGACGTGTCGGGTCGAGACCCTTCTTCGGACTGAGAGTCAAGGGAGAGGGAGTCTAAAGAAGGGTAAGGTGGGAAAATGATAGATCAAAGCAGATGAAAGGAGAAGGGTCTGGCCCCAAAACGTCACCAATTCATTCTCTCCAGAGATGCTGCCTGTCCTGCTGAGTTACTCCGGCTTTTTGTATCTATCTTTAATTATAAATAAATGCAGGCCTTGTCAATTAAACCTAAAACCCAAGAATGGAACTTATGACTGAAAACACCAAAATTAATACACGGCATTTGTGAAAATTCATCATCATTTTAGCTACCTGCCTTTGAAATAATGTTTTTTTGCAAAATAGGGTTCAGAAAAGTAACAAAACTATGAAGAACAGTTTCAAAAAATTCAAAAAGCTGAATTAGTTTGCTTAAGAAAGTGCTGCAGTATAAATACAACCAATTTATGTTGATCAAAGACCTGGAGTATTTAAATACAAAATTAGCAATCCTTGCTCTTTATATCAAATTTTGAATAGTGAGGCTTATCAGAAGAGATTAATCACATGGTAATTTACTACTTTGAATGAGAAATAGTTGAACATCTGGCTCGGATCAGGATTGAAGCTTATGCAGCTAAAGAGAGTAGTAGCTGAGAAAACATTCCATCTGCCTGGAATGGTGAAAAACAAGGTTGTTTCCCTTGTGGAGTGCTAACAAGTCAAATTTGAATTGTCTATATATAGGTACTATATATTGAAAAGACCAATGTACTTTGAAAGGGGTAGGATGGGGACCCACAATCCCATTTATATCAACAGGTCGATGGTGGAAAGGGTCAAGAACTTCAAATTCCTGGGCGTGCATATTTCTGAAGATCTCTCCTAGTCCCAGAACACTGATGCAATTATAAAGAAAGCACATCAGCGCCTCTACTTCCTGAGAATATTACAGAGAGTCAAGGAGGACTCACTCGAACTTCTACAGGTGCACAGTAGAGAACATGCTGACCGATTGCATCGTGGCTTGGTTCGGCAACTTGTGCGCCCAGGAGCGGAAAAGACTGCAAAAAGTTGTAAACACTGCCCAATCCATCATCGGCTCTGACCTCCCTACCATCAAGAGGATCTACCACAGTCGCTACCTCAAAAAGGCTGGCAGCATCATCAAGGACTCACACCATCCTGGCCACACACTCATCTCCCCGCTACCTTCAGGTAGAAGGTACAGGAGCCTGAAGACTGCAACATCCAGGTTCAGGAACAGCTACTTCCCCACAGCCATCAGGCTATTAAACTCAACTCAAACAAAACTCTGAACTTTAATAGCCCATTGCAATTTAAATGCTTATTTATGTGTGTTTATATATATTCAATGGTACATGGACACACTGATCTGTTCTGTATTTAGTTATGCCTACTATATTCTGTTGTGCTGAAGCAAAGCAAGAATTTCATTGTCCTATCTGGGACACATGACAATAAACTCTCTTGAATCTTGAATCTTAAATCTTGTACTTGGGACTGTTACTAGGCTAACAACCTCTGCTCTACAACACTACAAAGAGGCCTACCATTTACTGTCCTGCATTTGTTCAACTTCTCTGTATTAAATTCTATCAACAATTCCTTCGCCCACCTGGCCAATCGATCCAGATCCTGCTGCAATCTTTCACAACCATCTTCACAAGCTGCAAAACCACCCACTTTTGTTTCATCAGCAAACTTGCTAATCTTGCCCTGTATGTTCTCATCCAAATCATTGATGTAGATGACAAACAGTAACGGGCCCAGCACCGAACCCTGAAGCACACCACTAGTCACAGGCCTTCAGTCTGAGAAGCAACCTTCCACCATCACCCTCTGCTTCCTTCCATGGAGCCAATTTGCTATCCATTTAGCTATCTCCCCTTGGATACAATGCGATCTTACCTTCCAGAGCAGCTTACCATGCGGAACCTTGTCAAACGCCTTACTGAAGTCCATGTACACAACATCTACAGCTCTGCACTCATCAACCATGGAGGTCATGTCTTCAAAAAAATGAATCAGATTTGTGAGACATGACCTCCTACGTACAAAACCATACTGACTATCCCTAATCAGCCCTTGCCCATCCAAATGCCTGTATATCCTATCCCTCAGAATACTCTTCAGTAACTTTCCAACTACAGATGTTAAGCTCACCGGCCTATATTTCCCAGAATTTTCCCTGCAGCCCTTCTTGAAAAGAGGCACAAAATTTGCCACCCTCCAGTCTTCCGACACCTCTCAGTTCACAATAACAAGCCTGATCTCCCGGTGGCTCAGCACTACAACTCCCCCTCCCATTCCGAATCCGACCTTTCTGTCCTGGGCCTCTTCCATGGCCAGAGTGAGGCCCACCATAAATTGGAGGAGCAGCACCTCATATTTCGCTTGGACAGTGGTATGAACATTGACTTCTCCAATTTCAGGTAGTCCCTGCGTTCTCCTCCCCTTCCCAGCTCTCCCTCAGCCCACTGTCTCCGCCTCTTCCTTTCTTCTTCCCGCCCCCCCCCCTCCACCTCCCACCCTCACATCAGTCTGAAGAATGGTCTTGACCCGAAACGTCGCCTATTTCCTTCTCTCCATAGATGCTGCCTCACCTGCTGAGTTTCTCCAGCATTTTTGTCTACCCATTCACACTAGTTCTGTTATCCCACTTTCCTCACCCACTCCCTGCACATTAGGGGCAATTTTACAGAGACAAATTAACCTACAAAGCCAATGCATCTTTGGGATGTGGGAGGAAACCTACATGCTTGCAGGGAGAATGTGCAAATTCAACACAGACAGTACCCGAGGACAGGATTGAACACAGATCTCTGGCGTGTGAGGCAGCAAGTTCACCAGCTGTGCCACTATATTTTGTTTTCCAACACACAATAAATTATACGTTGATAAAATTGGTTACTAAAAAAAGATACTATCCATTTTCAGTCTTAAATCTCTAAGTGACGCTATGTTCCCCTTTACAGCTATTGTATGTTTTAATTCAGTTCAAGGCTATTGGGGCCGTACATTGGCCATAAAGTTGCTGCCTAAAATTGCCAGAGACACGAAATTGATCCTGAATATGGGTGCTGTCTGTATGGAGTTTGCTCCTTTTCCCTTTGAACGCATGGGTTTTCTCCGGGTGCTCTTGTTTCCTTCCACATTCCAAAGGTGTGCAGGAACCTTTTTCAGACCCAACCCAAAACGTAATATTTTCCTTTTGTCCAGAGATTCTGTCTGACCTGTTGAGTTACTCCAGCTTTTTGTGTCTATCTTCAGTTTAAACCAGCATCTGCAGTTCCTTCCTACACATACGATACTATACAATAGAACTTTATTAATTATGTGTGTGTGTGTGTGTGTGTGTGTGGGTATATATTATACACACACATACACACATATATATATATATAGTTACATATTCATATATAAATATACACCATTTTGTTTTCTCGTTTATAACATTGTTTACAGAGTACTATGTTTACATATTCTGTTGTGCTGCTGCAAGTAAGGATTTCATTGTTCTAACTGGGACGTGACCGAATAAAACTCTCTTGACTTGACTTACGTCGCTAATGTGTGGGAAAGAACTAGTGTACGGGTGATCAGTGGTCGGCATGGACTCGGTGGGCCGGAGGGCCTGTTTCCACGCTGTATCTTTAAATTAAACAAAAACACTAAAACCAGAGGAAATCTAAAGAAGGGTCTCTACCCAAAACGTCACCCAATTTCTTCTATCCAGAGATGCTGGCTACTCCATGGAGTTCCCCCACACAATTAAAGCATGGAATAGTCTTCACCCTACCATAGTTACCTAACCAGACGCAACTAAATTTAAGGTAGCTCTTTTTTCCCCACGAACCCTTTTTTGCTTAAGTCCAAGTCAAGAGTCGAGCGTTTTATTGTCATGTGGCCCAGATAGAACAATTAGATTCTTGCTTGCTGCAGCACAACAGAATATGTAAACATAATACAGAACAGGAGATAAAAGTTCAGTGCGTCTATATATCATAGATTATATACATACACAATAAATAAACAGATAAAATGTAATAGGCTGTTATTGTTCAGAGTTTGGAGGTTGATGGTGGACCCTCCACCTCCTCCAGTTTAAATTCCATTTAGAATATTTTTGGAGGACCAGGAAACCAAGAAGCAAGAGTTACTCCAGGGAGTTGCTCCAGGGAGTGATTCTGCGTTGGTTTTCAGCGGTCGCGGCGACTGGACAGCAATGGCGGGCAGATCTCCCACAATGCAAAGGGAGGGAGAATGTGCCCAGCGCCGACCAGTTGCCGTGGCAGTGTGCATGTGCAGGGCAGCCTATGATGTGCTGGCTGTGGCTGTGTGCATGTGTAGGGGGAGGATGTGCAGGCCGTGGCAGTGCGCATGTGCAAGGCAGCCGGCCGTGCTGGCGGATGAGGAGCGGTGGAGAGCGGAGACCCGGCGGCCCGGACACGTATATGGATGGCGGGCAGAGACGGAGAGTGACAGAGAGTGAGATAGAGAGGGGGGCCCATTCAGAGTTGAATGCCAGGTGTCCCGGATGCTTGCCAAGCCGGGCAAAATGGCACGGCTTTTAGGTTGCCCGGCAGGACTTTAGGTGGCCATTGGCATCCGGGCAACTGTTAATTTCGAGCCCTGGTAAGGAGAGAGTATACAGTCAATGACAAGACCCTCAACAGCATTGATGTCTTCGAGTCCAAGTTCATAGTTCACTGAAGGTGGCAAAACAAGTGGATAGGGTGGTAAAAAAAAGGCATATTCTGTGGTATGCTTGCCTTCATTGCCAGGGGCATGGAATATAAGAGACAGGACATCATGATGCAGATCTATAGGACTTTGGTTGAGCTGCATTACGAGTATTGCATGCATTTCCGGACATCCCTTTGCAGGAAAGATGTGGAGGCTTTGGAGAGGGTGCAGAGGAGGTTTACCAGAATGCTGCCTGGATTAGATGGTTTCAGCTATAGGGAGAGGTTGGATAGCATTGGATTGTTTCCTTTGGAACGTCTGAGCTTGACGGGAGATTTGATAGAAGTATATGAAATTATGAGAGGCATAGATATGGTAGACAGTCAGAACCTTTCCCAGGGTGGAAATGTCCAACACAGGAGGGCTAAGCGATAAGGTGAGAGGACAAAAGTTGAATGGAGATGCGCGGAACTTGTTTTTTAACACAGGGAGTGGTGGGGGCCTGGAACGCATTGCCGGGGTGAAGGGGGGGTGTAGGCACAAGGCGTTTAAGATGCTTTTAGATAGGGACATGGGAATAGAGAGTTTAACTTGGCATCATGTCCAGCACAAACATAGTGGGCCGAAGGGCCTATTCCCCTGCTGTTCCATACTATGTTCTATAAACAATTGAACAATCTAGGCCATTACATTCAGACCCCACTGCAAATGCAAATGCCATCGTTTTGTGTGTTATCATATTTGACTCTAAGATGCAGTTATAAATAAATATTTGTGCTTTCATCAATAGTGTCCATCAACAGCTTTGTAGCAGCACTGTGACCTTTACGTGAATAAAGACAAACTATTGCAGGAAAGAATATCAATGGCTACGAGAGTAATTCTGAAATTCATTGCCAATATATTCAAGATATCACTGGGGAACAGATTGCTAATCTCTATACAAGAGGAAACAATATTCTGTTTCTTTGGTAACAATTGAAGGGATTAGTAAATCTGCTTGAAAGCAACCAACAATTGAGCAAAACTAGATTATAAAATAACACCACATTTAAAATGTTTGAATCTGAATCGTAAAGCAGGTTGTACGTTTTATTTCAACCACGAAAAGCCACAGTATTTGAATTCAATTCCAAGCAAATATCTGGTCCAGTTACTTGTGACAAAATGTGTGAGACTAAGCATATGACAATATTTTTAATTTGTGAAGATGACTCGTTATAAAACCTCCACGAAACAAATCATTCTCCAAATCCATTACTTTTTCCACACCAGTGTATCCAAACCATTGTGTAACATGTTACCTACTTCACCACAAAGGTTTTCCAGTTACATGTAGCATTTCCATGGTAACAAGAAATGATGAGCCGATTCTCCCCCTGATTACACCAACGTCATAAGAACATATTAAATACGAGATCGCTTCAACAAATTAGCCCTGGCTTTAACTTTGATGCACAAAGCTGACTGGGAGAGTAAGATCATTATTTGAAAAGCCATGCTATAAAATCTAATCTCGTTACAGCACACGAGTTAGCATTGGCTTTTTTTATTGCAGTAACAAATGCGGTTTATGGTTCTCTGCAAATCTTGCTTAAAATGACCCCTAGTGGTAATTCCATAAATTGCACAAGTTCTTTGTTAAAAATATTTTTTCTCTGCTAAGTGCAATGTCATCAGCGAATGATAAAATTAGCGGGTAAGTGCACTATCCAATATGAAACCCGGCGTTATGTTTTGAGCTGAGAAAACAGGAACAAATGCTCCAGACTAGTGAAAAGAAAGATGCACAAAAAAGTAGTATTAAGGGACTACAGAAGGACCCATTAGATGAAAAGAAGACTTCAACATTATTATGAGATCGTCTGCTGAAATTCAGGATCTGGATACACATTTTCATGCTAAATGTCAGCACCATAAAATCATTATCCAACTAAAGTCCAGAGGATGAAAAACCTTTTTGATAGAAAGTAAATGAAAGTGAATTCTGTTATAACCTTTTCCCTATCATTTGCATTGTCTTCTCTATCATCAGGAATTTCAATTCCTACTTTGTGATAATGCAGTGTATTCCACTATTCTATTTCAAAATGAAAGCAGGATTTAAAAAGCACAATTCACCAACAAATATATACAAGAGGTCGTATTTCCATTCTTCTATTAAAAGGGTGTAAAAGAAAAGCACACACTTCTTTTTATAATTGCTCTGGTTAAGGCACTTAACTTCGAATACGTCCAAATTTCATAGTGATAATAAATAAGGAAAACAAATGAGAAGATGGTACAGATGATTATTTTTGTAATCCACTATTACTAAACACATTTGGTGCGTGTTTATTCGATGGTTCATCTGCAATGTTCAGTGTCATTAGTCCCACAGGATCCTCTCCACAATCCCCTAGGCTTTCATTATGTTTTTAAATCTCATGCAAAGCTGCACTGGAGCCATGTGATTCAAGGAAGTTAATTACCATCTTTAGATAGCTTCCGTGATTTACTGTGATTGTAACCGCATACAGAACAGCCGAGTTGTTGGGAGATTTTCAACCTTCTTTAACCCCTTATGGTGCTGCCAACCTTCAGAAACAGTATGAACATTTTACGCTATTGACTGCTCACACAATGCATGGATCTAAAACCATAACATATTACCACGTTATTAGAATAATAGAACACATGTAGCGGTCCCTATATGGGAGAGGGCAAAACAAAACTAATAAGTGTATAAAACCATGAGGGGAAAAGATAGGGTGAAGGCAGAGTCTTTCATCCTGGATTGGGAAATCAAAAACAAGAATACATACAGTGCCCTCCATAATGTTTGGGACAAAGACCTATCATTTATTTATTTGCCTCTGTACTCCACAATTTGAGATTTGTAATAGAAAACATCACATATGGTTAAAGTGCACATTGTCAGATTTTAACAAAGGCCATTTTTACAGCAGTGTTTATACATAGTCCCCCCATTTCAGGGCACCATAATGTTTGGGACACAGCAATGTCATGTAAATGAAAGTAGTCATGTTTAGTATTTTGTTGCATATCCTTTGCATGCAATGACTGATTGAAGTCTGCGATTCATGGACATCACCAGTTGCTGGGTGTCTTCTCTGGTGATGCTCTGCCAGGCCTGTATTGCAGCCATCTTTGGCTGATGCTTGTTTTGGGGGGCTAGTCCCCTTCATTTTTCTCTTCAGCATATAAAAGGCATGCTCAATTGGGTTCAGATTGGGTGATGGATTTGGCCACTCAAGAATTGATCATTTGATAAAAGCATTCACTTTTTTTAACTCAGACATCCTTGTCGAGATAATGTGCTGTGAAACTCACAAGCCTTCAATTTGCACGTTGATGCAATCATGAAGAAAGTCCACCAATGCCTCTACTTCCTTAGAAGATTGAGAAGATTTGGCATGTTGATAAATACTCTCTTGAGTTCTATGAGTGAATATTGACTGCTTGTATCATAACCTGGTTCAACAACTCAAACACCCAGGAGATCACAAAAAATGGTGGACACTGCCTGTTCTATCATGGGTCATAATGTCATGAGGTTATAAGGGATAGGAATGGAATTAGGCCGTTCGGCCCATGAAGTCTACCCCTCCTTCAATCATGGCTGATCTATCTCTCCCTCCTAACCCCATTCTCCTGCTTTCTCCCCATGACTTCTGACACCTGTACTAATCAAGAATCTTTCTATCTCTGCCTTAAAAATATCCACTGACTTGGCCTCCACAGTCTTCTGTGGCAAATAATTCCACAGATTTCTGACTAAAGAAATGTCTCCTCATCTCCTTCAGAAAAGAACATCCTTTAATTCTGAGGCTATGACCTCTAGTCCTAGACTCTCCCACTAGTGGAAACATCCACATCCTCATCCACATCCACTCTATCCAAGCCTTTCAAGGGTTGTTTTGCCCACTCCCTATGTTTCAGTATGGTCCCCTCCTCATTCTTCTAAACTCCAGCGAGTACAGGCCTAGTGTCAACAAACGCTCATCATAGGTTAACCTACTCATTCCTGGGATAATTCTTGTAAACCTCCTCTGGGCCCTTTCCAGAGACAGTACATCCTTCCTCAGATATGCCCAAAATTGTTCACAATATTCCGAATGTGGCCTTACCGGCGCCTTATAGAGCCTCAACATTACATTCCTGTTTTTGTATACAAGCCCTCTTGAAATAAATGCTAACATTGAGTTAGTTTTATTTACTACCGATTCGACTTGCAGATTAACTTTTTGGGAATCCTGCACCAGCACTCCCAAGCCTTTGCATCTCCGATTTCTGGATTCTCACCCCATTTAGAAAATAGACTACGCCTTTATTCCTACTACCAAAATGCATGACTTCACACTTTGCTGCACTATATTCCATCTGCCACTTCTCTGCCCACTCTCCCAACCTGTCTAAGTCCTTCTACAGAGTCTCTGCTTTCACTGCACTACCTGCCCCTCCACCTATTTTCGTATCATCTGCAAACTTTGCACAAAGCCCTCAATCCCCTCGTCCAAATCATTAATATACGATGTTAAGAGTAGCGGCCCCAGCACCGACCCGCTAGTCACTGGCAGCCAACCAAAAAAAGCCCCCTTTATTGCCACTCTTTGTCTTCTGCAATCCAGCTAACCTGATATTCATGCTAGTATCTGCCCTTTGAGACCATGAGCTTCATCTTCCTCAGCAGCCGAGCGGGTGGCCCCTTATCAAAGGTTTTCTGGAAATCTAAGTAAACAACTTCAACATCTCCTTTGTCTGTCCAGCTATTTACTTCTTCAAATAATTCCAGTAAATTTGTCAGGCAAGACCTCCTCTTCACAAAGCCATGCTGAATTTGGCCTACTTTATCGTGAACTTCTAAGTACACCTTTATAATGGACTAAAATCTTAAGAACCAGCGAAGTCAGACTAACGGCCATGTCCCACGGTACGAGCTAATTCAAGAGCTCTCCCAAGTTTAAAAAAGAATCAAACTCGTGGAAAGCACGAGTAGAATGAACGTAGCGGGTACGTCGGAGCTCGGGGACGTCTCTTAGAAGGCTCGTAATGCTAACAGCAGGTACTCGGGAAGACCCGCTAACGGCAGGTAAGCTCGTTAAGACTCGTGAAGATTTTTCTACATGTTGAGAAATGCCCACGAGAGCCCCGAGTACTTACGAGTGGCCATTACCGTAAATCTCTGAGTTCGAATCAGGGCAAACTCGGGGAGAACGCTTGAATGAACTCGTACTGTGGGACAGGGCTTTAACCGGCCTATAGTTCCCACTATTCTGCCTAGCTCCCTTTTTGTGCAGTGGGGTAATATTGGCAATTTTCAAATCACCTGGAACCATTCCTGACTCTAGTGATTCTAGAAATATCACTATCAATGCCTCCATAATTTCTAAAGGCACCTCTTTCAGAACCCTCGGGTGCAATCCATCTGGTCCAGGTGATTTATCCACCTTCAGACTTTTCAGCTTTCCAAGCACCATCTCCCTAGTAATAGCCACTCCACTAACTTCCACCCCCTGACTCTCCTGAATTTCAGGCACGTTGCTGGTGTCTTCCACTGTGAAGACTGATGCAAAAAAGTTATTCAACTCTTCTGCCATTTCTTTATTCCCCATTATCACTTCCCCTGCATCATTCTCCAGCTGTCTAATGTCCACTCTTGCCTCTTTATACAACTGAAGAAATTCTTGCTATCCTCTTTTATATTATTGGCTAGCATACGTTCGTATTTCATCTTTTCTCCCCGTATTGCCCTTTTAGTTACCTTCTGTTGTTCTTTAAAAGCTTCCCAATCCTCTGGCTCCCAATAATCTTTGCTATGTTATACTCCTTCTCTTTTAGTTTTATACTATCCTTGACTTCCCTTGTCAGCCACGGTCACCTCTTTCTCCCCCTAGAATCTTTCTTCCTCTTTGGAATGAAAAGATCCTGCATCTTCCGGATTATTCGCAGAAATTCCTGCCAATGCTATTACACCTCCAATTTGCTACACACACTATTTAGTTTAAAGCTCTATGGGTGCTAACCACTTCACTATGGAAGGGATGTATATGAGGCTCTAACAGCAGCAAAGGTATCCAGCATCCTCAAGCACACTCACCACCCTGTCCACACTTACATTTCACTCAGGAAGAAGGTATAGGAGTCTGAAAAGTATGACTGTCAATTTCAGGTACAAGTTGTTCCCAAAATCCATCAGGATCTGGAACACCACCATCACCAACTACGAACTGACTTCATCACACAAAAGACTTTGGGTTTTAGTTTTGCAATATAATTGTTTTTTTTTTTAATATATTGAACTTTCTTTCGCTCATTGTTCAGCTCAGTTTAGTTTATTGTCACAAGTACCGAGGTACAGTGAAAAGCTTTTGTTGTGTGCCAACCAGTCAGCAGAAAGACAATACATGAATACAATCGAGCCATTTACAGGGTACAGATACATGATAAGGGAATAACGTTTCAGTGCAAGGTAAAGCCAGTGAAGTGCGATCAAAGATAGTCCGAGGGTCACCAATGAGGTAGATAGTAGCTCGGGACTGCTCTCTAGTTGTTGGTAGGATGGTTCAGTTGCCTACTAACGGCTGGGAAGAAACTATCCCTGAATCTGGAGGTGTGCGTTTTCTCACTTGCTATCCATGTGTGTTCTCCATGAGTACTGTTTGCAGGCCAGTTATGTTACTGCAAGTAATAATTTCAATGTCCTATTTTCAGTTCATATGACAATTAAACACTCTTGACTCTCGACTAGATTGGTTAACCCGATACTCAAGTGCTTGTCTTAATCACTCAGATCTCAGAGGCCCTATAAAAGGTGCAGTATCAGTCCCAACTTTCACTTACAGTGATTTACTGTGCAAATTGTCATCGCCATTAATCCAACACCATTCACGTGTGCACCATACGCTCGTGTGATGTTTGGCCATTGATATGATATTTTAAAATAATAATAAAGGCCTCAAATGGCAATGACTTCCCTTTTCAAGGACTTCGTAGATCGACACAGTCTCATGAAATGTAGGAAATTTGGGGAGTGCAATAGAGAAAATAATTAGTTAGCAATTATGTAGTAGAATACAAAATATTTTAAATTGACTGCATTTTCTAAAATTTTTTTTAAACCTTGCTGAAAAAAATCAAAGGCACATTCCTCATGATCAAAGGTTAGGCTTTTGAATGTAAACTATGTTCACATATTCTGTTGTGCTGCCTCAAGTAGAAACATAGAAACATAGAAATTAGGTGCAGGAGTAGGCCATTCGGCCCTTCGAGCCTGCACCGCCATTCAATATGATCATGGCTGATCATCCAACTCAGTATCCCGTACCTGCCTTCTCTCCATACCCTCTGATCCCCTCAGCCACAAGGGCCACATCTAACTCCCTCTTAAATATAGCCAATGAACTGGCCTCAACTACCCTCTGTGGCAGAGAGTTCCAGAGATTCACCACTCTCTGTGTGAAAAAAGTTTTTCTCATCTCGGTTTTAAAGGATTTCCCCCTTATCCTTAAGCTGTGACCCCTTGTCCTGGACTTCCCCAACATCGGGAACAATCTTCCTGCATCTAGCCTGTCCAACCCCTTAAGAATTTTGTAAGTTTCTATAAGATCCCCTCTCAATCTCCTAAATTCTAGAGAGTATAAACCAAGTCTATCCAGTCTTTCTTCATAAGACAGTCCTGACATCCCAGGAATCAGTCTGGTGAACCTTCTCTGCACTCCTTCTATGGCAATAATGTCCTTCCTCAGAGTTGGAGACCAAAACTGTACGCAATACTCCAGGTGTGGTCTCACCAAGACCCTGTACAACTGCAGTAGAACCTCCCTGCTCCTATACTCCTATATGGCAGGCAGTGACTAGTGGGGTACCGCAAGGCTCAGTGCTGGGACCCCAGCTATTTACAATATATATTAATGATCTGGATGAGGGAATTGAAGGCAATATCTCCAAGTTTGCGGATGACACTAAGCTGGGGGGCAGTGTTAGCTGTGAGGAGGATGCTAGGAGACTGCAAGGTGACTTGGATAGGCTGGGTGAGTGGGCAAATGTTTGGCAGATGCAGTATAATGTGGATAAATGTGAGGTTATCCATTTTGGTGGCAAAAACAGGAAAGCAGACTATTATCTAAATGGTGGCCGACTAGGAAAAGGGGAGATGCAGCGAGACCTGGGTGTCATGGTACACCAGTCATTGAAAGTGGGCATGCAGGTGCAGCAGGCAGTGAAGAAAGCGAATGGTATGTTAGCTTTCATAGCAAAAGGATTTGAATATAGGAGCAGGGAGGTTCTACTGCAGTTGTACAGGGTCTTGGTGAGACCACACCTGGAGTATTGCGTACAGTTTTGGTCTCCAAATCTGAGGAAGGACATTATTGCCATAGAGGGAGTGCAGAGAAGGTTCACCAGACTGATTCCTGGGATGTCAGGACTGTCTTATGAAGAAAGACTGGATAGACTTGGTTTATACTCTCTAGAATTTAGGAGATTGAGAGGGGATCTTATAGAAACTTACAAAATTCTTAAGGGGTTGGACAGGCTAGATGCAGGAAGATTGCTCCCGATGTTGGGGAAGTCCAGGACAAGGGGTCACAGCTTAAGGATAAGGGGGAAATCCTTTAAAACCGAGATGAGAAGAACTTTTTTCACACAGAGAGTGGTGAATCTCTGGAACTCCCTGCCACAGAGGGTAGTCGAGGCCAGTTCATTGGCTATATTTAAGAGGGAGTTAGATGTGGCCCTTGTGGCTAAGGGGATCAGAGGGTATGGAGAGAAGGCAGGTACGGGATACTGAGTTGGATGATCAGCCATGATCATATTGAATGGCGGTGCAGGCTCGAAGGGCCGAATGGCCTACTCCTGCACCTAATTTCTATGTTTCTATGTTTCTATACTCAAATCCATTTGCTATGAAAGCTAACATACCATTCGCTTTCTTCACTGCCTGCTGCACCTGCATGCCTACTTTCAATGACTGGTGTACCATGACACCCAGGTCTCGCTGCATCTTTCCTTTTCCTAATCGGACACCATTTAGATAATAGTCTGCTTTCCTGGTTTTGCCACCAAAATGGATAACCTCACATTTATCCACATTATACTGCATCTGCCAAACATTTGCCCACTCACCCAGCCTATCCAAGTCACCTTGCAGTCTCTTAGCATCCTCCTCACAGCTAACACTGCCCCCCAGCTTAGTGTCATCCGCAAACTTGGAGATATATGACAGTAAAACACACTTGACTTGAACTATTTAAAGAACAGATAGATACTTCGCACAATAATAAAACACTTTAGATAATGTCAGTGTGCAGTGAGGTTTCAACGCCATGCCTACGTTTTTTCTATCATTGATGTCATGCTAAGTAATTGTGATTGGACTTAATTGTGAAACATTTGAAATATTTTAAGAGCAAATGTATTTGGCCTGATGAAAATAGACTTTAAACACTGTGTAAAAATAACATGTCCATGGCAGATGTGTATTTCTGTGTCACGTTCAGGTCAGTTACATCAATTCATCAGTTGTTGAGACTAATAAGCAGGTTTGTACATCTGAAACAATTAAAAGCAGAAAGAGGTCATTTTGCCCCTTGTACCTGCTCTGCCATTAACACACATTAACACACATTCCTGTCTCACCATGGGAACCTTTCACTCCCTAATTTTCAAATGTCTACCAATATCTGCCTTAAAATTATTCAGACTCTGCTGTAACAACCCTTGGAAAGAGTGTTTCAATGATTCACAACTCACTCTGAGGAAAAATTACATCTCATCTGTCCGAAATAGGCAATTCCATATTTTAAAACACTCAGCCTTACTTTTGGAAAATAACCTATTTTCATCCCATGAGGTCCCATCAGGACATCATGGGATCTTGTTTGTTTCAATAAATTTCCCTCTCACTCTTCTAAACTCTTGTGATCTAAATCCTAGATGCCCAAACTTTCCAAATAAGAGAGCACCCATTCCAGGGACCAGACAAATAAACCTCGGTCCACCTGGGCCTACATGATCTCTCAGTTGCCAAACTCTTTAACTCCCTTTCCCATTCCCACACTGACCTTTCTGTCCTGGGCCTCCTCCATTGTCATTGCGAGGCCAAATGCAAATTGAAGGAACAGCACTTCATATTTCGCCTGGGCAGCCTACGATCCAGGGATATGAATATTGGTTCTCTAACTTCAAGTAACCCTCACTCTCCATCCCTCCCCCACTCAAGTCATTGTATTAGCTTCAAAGACATCTTGTTGAGTCTCATTGTCTGTAACTGGTTTTCACCTCATCCACAGCTAACAATGGCCTGTTTGCTTTATCATCATTACTTTTTTGCGTATCTTTCATTTCATTCCTGTGGAATTCTCTGTCTCAGAGGCAGGTTCTCTGGATACTTTCAAGAGAGAGCTAGACAGGGCTCTTAAAATTAGCGGAGTCAGGGGATATGGGGAGAAGGCAGGATCGGGTTACTGATTGGGGATGATCAGCCATGATCACATTGATTGGTGGTGCTGGCTCGATGGGCCGAATGGCCTACTCCTGCACCTATTGTCTACTGTCTATTGTCTATTAATTTGTTCTATATCTCTCTATATCACCATTAATATATCTCCCTTTTCCCTGACCCTCAGTCTGAATAAGGGTCTCGGCTCGAAACGTCACCTATTCCTTTTCTCCAGAGATGCTGTCTGACCCGTTGAGTTACTCCATCATTTGTGTCTATGTTTGCATTTAAATCAGAAGGCAGGCAGTGACTAGTGGGGTACCACAAGGCTCGGTGCTGGGACCGCAGCTATTTACAATATACATCAATGATATAGATGAAGGGATTCAACATAACATTAGCAAATTTGCAGATGACGCAAATCTGGGTAGCAGTGTGAACTGTGAGGAGGATGCTATGAGAATGCAGGGTGACTTGGACAGGTTGGGGGAGTGGGCAGATGCGTGGCAGATGCAGTTTAATGTGGATAAATGTGAGGTTATCCACTTTGGTAGCAAAAACAGGAAGGCAGATTATTATCTAAATTGTGTCAAGTTGGGAAAAGGGGAAGAACAATGGGATCTGGGGGGTCCTTGTTCATCAGTCAATGAAAGTAAGCATGCAGGTACAGCTGGCAGTGAAGAAAGCGAATGGCATGTTGCCCTTCATAACCGGAGGAGTTGAGTATAGGTCTTTCTGCAGTTGTACAGGGCCCTAGTGAGACCACACCTGGAGTATTGTGTGCAGTTTTGGTCTCCAAATTTGAGAAAGGACATTCTTGCTATTGAGGGAGTGCAGCGTAGGTTCACAAGATTATTTCCCAGGATGGCAGGACTGTCATGTGAGATTATTAAGCGTTTGGATACACTAGAGGTAGGAAACATGTTGGGGGAGTCTAGAACCAGGGAGCACAGTTTATGAATAAGGAGTAAACCATTTAGAACAGAGATGAGGAACTATTTCACACAGAGAGTGGTGAGTCTGTGGAAATTCTCTGCCTCAGAGGGCGGTGGAGGCTTGTTCTTTGGTTACTTTCAAGAGAGAGCTAGATAGGCAGAAGTTCTCACACTCAAAAAAATATTTTTTAAAGTATAGAAATAAATAAATAGTCACGCTCCTCCACACTCACTCATGAGAATAGTTTTCTGTCGGCAGGTTCACCGTAAAGAACGGCGATTTAATTGGCTTAAGCCCATCGCACACTATTTAAAATAGCAATGTAGACAAAAATGCTGGAGAAACTCAGCGGGTGAGGCAGCATCTATGTCTGAGTTTGACCCTTCTTCAAACTCAAGCATTTCGCCAGCATTTTTCTCTTCTGCTCTATAGATGCTGCCTCATCCGCATTCACATTCCCGTGCAGATGGTGTGATAGGTGAGACAGGGAGGTGGCCACAGCACCGTCCCCCCAGGCACCGCTCACACCTCCCACCCTCACCTCCGGCGGGCGGCTCTGTGTCCATCGGCCGCTCTGTCCACACCCCATGGAGTTTTAACCCCAGCCTGGAGCCAGGAGCGGACTGGGTGAGTGGGGGCATCGGTGCTGCCTCTGGAGCTGCGGGGATGAATCTCGGGCTATAGCTCCGCTCCAATGCCCGACCCCCGGGTCACTGGCCCTCACCTCCCCCGGACCCCAGCTGGACACAGAGCACCTGGGCCGGCCCACATTCTCAGGGAGGGGGGGGAGAGAGGGAAATGAGTTTCCATACATATGTTTTACATATATATCTTAATTTCATTGAACCATATACGGTTGAATATGTGGCATTATTCTCGTCTTGTTTCTATAGTCAAAGGGTAAGGTTGAATGATTTATTTGTGCAGAACTGTGATGGAAGTCTAACTCCTCTTGCCTTGTTTCTATGTTTTTGTTTCTCTATATATATGCATAACTGCATGAATTATAATCTAATTTCCATATATGAATATACTAAAGTCATTCATGTCCTGCACCTGTTGATCAAAGCCTGGCTCTACTGTGGAATGTAATTAGGAATGTAATTTACCCTAACGTTATTCACACCTAATCCAATTTGAAGCATAAATGATGCATTCAAGTGTAAGTTAAAAGTCTCGCTACAGTATGCACCAATTACACAATTTCAAGCTGAAAAGGGCAAAAGCTCCCACCTTCTCCCCCTCGGTCGCTACGCTCCCTCGCAATTTCTCACTCTCAACTCTCACCCAATGTTGGCAGCCCTGGATAGGGCTCTTAAAGATAGCGGAGTCAGGGGATATGGGGAGAAGGCAGGAACGGGTTACTGATTGGGGGTGATCAGCCATGATCACATTGAAAGGCGGTGCTGCCTCGAAGGGCCGAATGGCCTACTCCTGCACCTATTGTCTATGGTCTATTGTCTATCTGCAGTTCCTTTCCAAACATTCTCTGAACAGCTTCCAATGCATTAACATCCTTCCCTCAATAAAGAGACCAGCACTGTGCAAAGTACTCCAGATATGGCCCTCACCAATGTCTGAAACAATAAACATTCTGTTAGCTTTCCTAATAAATTGTTCAAGCTGATTACAAGCCTTCTTCAAATCATGTACTAGTCCACTCTGTTCCCTCTCCACATCACAGCTCTACAATCTCTCACTATTTAGAAAATATAATAATTTGACAGCTTTTCTGCCAAAACAGACAATTTACACTTTTGCACAACATACTTAATTTGCCAGATCTTTCTCCCTCTCACTTGACTGACTATATTCCCTTTGTACACTCCTATGTCTCCTTCACAGCTTATTTGCCTAACTATTTTTGAGCCTTCAACGCATTTATCATCCAAGTTATGAATATACATTTTTGACACGGCACTTTCTCCAATTATTTATGCAAATCCTAATACATCAACTGGTTTTCTTTTATTCGCAGCACTTACCACATCTTCGAGAATTCCACTAAATTAGTGAGATATGATTCCTCTTTCACAATGCCATGCTGTCATCGCCTGAATTTTCTTAAGTGGCTTGTTTAATATCGAACAGCTTTGGGAGATGTTCAGCTAACTGGTCTTTTTTTGTTTCCTGCCTTCTCCCTTGATTTTTGGATAAAGGAATGAATTTGCCACTTTACAATTTAATGGAGCCTTTCCAAAATGTAGGGACCTTTGGAACATTTACACCAAAGACCAATTTCTCACTTGTGTCTATCTTCGTTTTAAACCAGCATCTACAATTCCTTCCTACACATCTCACTATGTATTTCCTTTAAGGTCCCGAATGAAGTCAATTAGGGCCTGGGGACATGCACATTCAGCTGTATGAGGTTTTTCAGCAGCACTTCCCTAATTAAAGTAATGTTTCTGATTGCTGCCTCTCTCTCCTTCCAAACATATGGTGAGCGTTTGACGGCACTGGCTTTGTATCCACTGGAGTTTAGAAGAATGAGGGGGGACCTCATTGAAACGTACCGCATAGTGAAAGGCTTGGATTGAGTGGATGTGGGGAGGATGTTTCCACTAGTAGGAGAGACTAAGACTAGACTAAAGGAGATGAGGAGAGATTTCTTTAGTCAGAGGGTGGTGAACCTGTGGAATTCTTTGCCACAGAAGGCTGTGGAGGCCAAGTCAATGGATCTTTTTAAGGCAGAGATGGATAGATTCTTGATTACATAGAAACATAGAAACATAGAAAATAGGTGCAGGAATAGGCCATTCGGCCCTTCGAGCCTGCACCGTCATTCAATATGATCATGGCTGATCATCCAACTCAGTATCCTGTACCTGCCTTCTCTCCATACCCCCTGATCCCTTTAGCCACAAGGGCCACATCTAACTCCCTCTTAAATATAGCCAATGAACTGGCCTCAACTACCTTCTGTGGCAGAGAGTTCCAGAGATTCATTAGTATGGGTGTCAGGGGTTATGGGGAGAAGGCAGGAGAATGGGGTTAGGAGGGAGACATAGACAGCTATGATTGAATGAGGAGAGGACTTGATGGGCCGAATGACCTAATTCTTGTCATCATGTTCCTATCACTTATGACCTTATGACCAATTACTAATTTACAGCCATTTTCAGGATACGTATCCTCAATATGTAAAATTCCTGTTATATTAATCTGCCACCTCTTGGTTTTCCATTGTTGATTTGATAGAACCAACACTTACTGTGTTAACACATTTTTCAATATCTATCAAAACTCTTACTCTCAAAACAATTACAAAATTCAACCAATACATTTGGAATAAAAGAATTGCAGAATTTCACTTTGAAATAAACAGTAAAAGAGCTCTACAGTCATTAGCTGCAGCAAACCTGTTATAACAGTTCTAACAGAATATTGAACAGTAAAGTACAAGAATAGTTCCTTCAGCCTACAATGTCCATGTCGAACATGATGCCAAGACCATCTCTTAAATGTCCAAAACCTCTTAAATGCCGCTATCATATCTGCCTCTAACCCTGGAAGCACACTCAGGCACTCTCTGTGTAAGAAACATGCCACGTACGTCTGCTTTAAACTTTCCCCTCTTACCTTAAAGCTATGCCCTCCAGTATTTTATAGTGAGACATGTGTTGTCAAACAAGTGATCTTGAATAGATTAACACAGAACAACTCTCAGAACCACAACAAGGGGCAAAGGTGTTACCAGCAGTATATATACCCCAGGGGAGACCCGTGACCCGCTCATCCCGCCAAACCAAGTCACATGACCCAACCCTCAGAGCCGAGGGTTCGCACCACAAGTGGCTAACCACCAGGAGCTGCCACAATTTGATTTTTCCATCCTGGAGAAATGGTTCTGACTATCTACCTTATCTATGCCTCTCACAATATTATATACTTCTATCACTATCATGTACAGTTGAATGCATAAATCTAATCTCAATATATTCAACATTACTGTCAATAAATAATTACATCAATTACATCAAAAGTGTTCTTGTGCAGCCTATCTTATTACTTTTGAAATAGCATGCACATTTTTCACACAGGCAAAGGTTTGATTCATTTAATTTGGGCCAATCCATTACGCTTATATAGAGGACAGAACACGCTGTAAATACCGAACAGGTCAGGCACCATCTGTGGCTCGATTCTGCCTGAATGAGAGGCAAAAGCTTGGTAATCACAGCCCATCTGTTTGTTGAAGATGTAAATATAAGATATATGAGAACAGAGAGTTGGAAGAAAATGCTAGGACACAGATACAAAACCTTTCAGTGGTGAGAACTGATACCAGCAACAATGGCTCTCTCCCAATGTTTAAGAAACAGTTAGACAGGTACGTGGATAGGACAGGTTTAGAGGGATATGGGCCAAAAGTGGGCAGGTGGGACAAGTGTAGATGGGACATGGTGTAGATGGGACATGATGGGCAGGTTGGGCCGAAGGGCTTGTTTCCACACTATCACTCTATGTAGCTGGAGGATGAAACACTTTCTCAAGCTGACACTTGGCGGTCTACTATAGAAAGGTTAGACTGGGAATGAGATGGTTAATTAAAGTCACAGGAAGCTGGAAGCTCAAACTAAACAAAGTTTGTTTAAATAAGATGTCCCACTCCATTCACCATCGAAGGGATTTACCGGAGTCACTGCCTCAAAAAAGCAGCCAGCATGCTCATTTCACCCCTGCCATCGGGAAGAAGGTGCAGGAGCCTGAAAACTGCAATGTCCAGGTTCAGGAACAGCTTCTTCCATACAGCCATCAGGCTATTAAACACTACACCCTCAAATAAGCTCTGAACTACATAGACTTGGGGAATTGGTTTTGTGTTTTTGCACTATTATTGTTTGTTTTGTGTGTATATGTGTGTGTGTGCGTGCGTGTGAGTGTGAGTGTGAGTGTGAGTGTGCGCGCGCGTGTGTGTGTGTGTGCGTGTGTGTGTGTGCGTGTGTGTGTGTGCGTGCGTGTGAGTGTGAGTGTGTGTGTGTGTGTGTGTGTGTGTGTGTGTGTGTGTGCGTGTGTGTGTGTGCGCGTGTGTGTGTGTGTGCGTGTGTGTGTGTGCGTGCGTGCGCGTATATACACACACTGAATGTTTTTCCCTTGTTTATTAGATTGTTTACAGGGTACCAGGGAGTTACACAATGAATGGCTCCTTCAGAATGCTAGTAGAGGAAAACATACATCTCAAGGCGGCAACTCATTAAAAGGTGGTGGAAAGTGTGGAGTATAGTCCATGCAATATGCTTGGTGGATTGAAGTGAGGACATGGCGGGCTGATAGAAAGAAGATAGAATGAAAACTGATGGAAATTGGGAAGAACTGATTGAAAATCCAGTGAACTGGGCGGAGGGTGTGGGAGGAGAAGACGGGCTTCTTAAAGATGTCTCCGGTGTGAAAGATGTTGAAGAAAGGAAAGTGTCCTTGCACTGCTACAGGTTAGGAGGAAATATCAAGATAGTGCAGGCATGTGTGTGATCTCTAATCTGTCCTTGAGAAGGACAGAAGGCAATAAATGAAGGGAGAAATACTGATTGATCATGTGAAAGTGAGAGCAGCAAAATATAAGAAACTTACAAGTTTGATACGATAAGGGGAATGTTACCAATACAGTCATAAATGTACCGAAAAATTAGGTGAGAGAAGGGGGCAGAATAGGACTGAAATAAATCTCCGTAAAGGAACTGACATCGTTTAGACCACGCAATTCCCCGTGGCTACAACTTTGACGGGGAGGAAGTATGTGGAGTTAAAATGAGAAATTGTCCAATGTGAGAACAATGTCAACTAAGCAAAGAGACCTGGGTTGTTCTTTAGACAGCCCAAGATGTCCCTCAGTGGTAGCAAAGTGAAGGGGCTGGTTTTTGACTTCCGGGAACAGGATGAAGTACACACTCTAGTCTGCATCAAACGTGCTGAAGTGGAGATAATCAGGTTCCTAGGTATACATATCATCAATGGCAAGTGCTCTAAGACCAGAAGAAGCTGTAGAGAACCATGGACTCAGCCCACTCCATCACACAAACCAGTCTCCCCACCTCCCTCCCCAGTCAACTCCATGTATACTTACTTCACAGTGCCTTGAGAAAGCAGTCAACATTATCAACAACTTCTTACTGCCAGTCACTTTCTCTTCTCCCCTCTCCCATTGGGCAGATAGCATATGTCACCAGATTTATGATCAGCCTCTTCTTTTAGAGTGGGCTTGTCAAATGCTAGGGATGTATTTCCATTCAAAGGCTGGAGATGACGAGGGTTGCAGGTTTGGGTTGGTGGTCATTGCTCCCCGGATGCCAGCCATTTCAATTCCCCTCTCCATCCCCACGCCAACCTATGTGCCCGTGGCCTCCTCTACTGCAAGGGTGAGGCCAAGCGTAATCTAGAGGAACACCACATTTAATGTGACACAGCGGTAGAGTTGCTGCCTTAGAGTGTCAGAGACCCGGGTTCAATCCTGACTAGGGGTGCTGTCTGTATGGAGGTCGGACGTTATCTCTGTGACCACGTGAGTTTTCTCCTGGTGCTCTGGTTTCCTCCCAGATTCTAAAAACGTGCAGGTTTGTAGGTTAATTGGCTTCTGTAAATTGTCCCTGGGTAATTAATGCATGGGTAATTGCTAGTCAGTGTGGACTCGCTGGGCCAAATGGCCTGTTTCAATGCTGAATCTCTAAACTAAACTAAACCAAAGCACATTATATTACACCTGGCTAATCTGCAACCCAATCGCTTGAACATTGAATTCTCTAACGAGGTAACCAGCTCCTTTCTCTCTGCTCCTGGCCCACCCAAGTCCTCTCGCCCACCCCCTTCTTTCTATCCGTTCACCCCCGGGTCCCTGTTTCTCTCCCCCTCCCTCACCTGGTTCCATCTGCCAATCACCAACAATATCTACCCAACCAACCTTCCTTTCTTATATGATTCTCCACCATCTGCCTCCACTAATCACCGCCTCTGTCACTATCTGCACCACTCTCTCTGCCACCTGGCTCCATCTGCACATCAACTAACCCTTCCTCACCTGGATCCTTCTGTCACTTGCCTGTTCCTGCCTCACCTCTCCCCTTCAACTCTGTATATTGACTGTCTCCCCTACACACTCTCAGTCCTGATGCACGGTCTCGAGCAGAAACATTGATTCCCCCTTTGTCTCCACAGATGCTGCCCGACCCGAACTCCTCCAGCAGCTTTGACCTCAGCAGCTTCAGTCAATTGTGTCACCATAGAAACGAAGATGTGTATGAAGGAATTGCAGATGCTGCTTTAGAAGGATGAAGGGATATCTTATAGAAACATATAAAATTATAAAAGGACTGGACAAGCTAGATGCAGGAAAAATGTTCCCAATGTTGGGCGAGTCCAGAACCAGGGGCCACAGTCTTAGAATAAAGGGGAGGTCATTTTGAGAAAAAACATTTTCACCCAGAGAGTTGTGAATTTGTGGAATTCCCTGCCACAGAGGGCAGTGGAGGCCAAGTCACTGGATGGATTTAAGAGAGTTAGATAGAGCTCTAGGGGCTGGTGGAATCAAGGGATATGGGGAGAAGGCAGGCACGGGTTATTGATTGGGGACGATCAGCCATGATCACAATGAATGGCGGTGCTGGCTCGAAGGGCTGTATTGCCTCCTCCTGCACCTATTTTCTAAGTTTCTATGTTTCTATGTACACCAAAGATAGACATAAAATGCCGGTGTAACTCAGCGTGACAGGCAGCATCTCTGGAGAGAAGGCATTGGTGACGTTTTGGGTCGAGATTCTTCTTCAGACTGAGCCGAGCTGAACTGGGAACTGAAGAACCGTTCTTCCAGTTTCTCTAACTATCTCATCTTTGTTCTGTTGATATCTTCCATACCAGCCCTTCTGAGAGATCTTCTTTTCCCTTAACCGTACTTTCCCCTTCACCATGGTTCACAAAACTTTCAACTACATTTGTGTAGGAACGAACTGCAGATGCTGGTTTACACCAAAGTCAGGCACAAAAAGCTGGAGTAGCTCGGTCTGCCAGCATAGAGTCAGTCATAGAGATACAGTGTGGAAACAAGCCCTTTGGTCGAACACTGGCCAACATGTCCCAGCTACAGTCGTCTCACCTGCCTACGTTTGGCCCCTATCCCTCCAAACCTATCCTATCCATGTACCTGTCTAACTGTTTCTTAAACATTGAGATAGTCCCTGCCTCAACTACCTCCTCTGGCAACTTGTTCCATACACCCACCACCCTTTGTGTGAAAATTTTACCCTGAAGATTTTTATTAAATTTTTTTCCCTTCACCTTTGGAGTCTCTGGAGTAAAGGAGATGGTGAAATTTCAGATCGAGACCCATCTTCAGACTGCCTGTCTGAAGAAAGGTCTCAACCCAAAACATCACCTATTCCTTTTTTCCAGAGTTGCTGCCTGACCCACTGAGTTACTCCAGCTTTTTTGTGTCTAGTTTAATTTGCATTTGTTCTATTTTCTATTTTCTGCACTTCTTATTTCACTGCTCTGGGGGCATGGATTCATTCCCTTTTCCTTAGCTTCCATCCCACCAGTATTCAACTCAGCATCTTCTGCAATCTCTGCCGGCTTCAATGCCCCCAATCACCAGATTTATCTTCTCCTTCCCACTGCAAAGCCCTGGTTCCCCTCCTTTCACTTCCTTCTGAAACTATCTGCTTCACTCTTGCAATAGAAATGAGCAGCTACCCCTTTACTGTTCCCTTCACTCCATCCAGAGTCAAAAACACGTCCAACTTCTTCCAATGTAATGCACTGCTTTTGTTGTCCAGGGTGTGGTTTGCTTCACAAAGGAGAAACCAAATGCTGATTTGCACACCACTTTGCAGTGGACCTCAAGAATGAACAAGTTTCCAAGTTGCAGAGATTCTTGCTCTCCTTCCTTCATACACGCTAACTTGTCCATCTTTCACCTCTGTCAAGCCCATTGCAAACGTGATGTCCAACACACCTTCTGACTAAAGACATTACATTCCTCACGACACTGATGACAATTTCAGAGAATCACTTTTCACACTTGTATCACAACTGGTCAGTGTAGTTTAGTTTAAAGATAACAGCATGGAAACAGACCCTTCGGCCCACTGAGTCAACATTAACCATCGATCATCCATTCACACTGGTTCTATGGTATCCCACGTTCTCATCCACTCCTTACACATACAGACGGCAATTAGCCTACAAACCTGCACAGTTTTTAAATGCTCGGAGAAAGCCGGAGCACCCAAAGGAAACACACATGGTCACAGGGAGAATGTGCAAACTCCAAATGGACAGCACCCAAGTCCAGGATCGATCCTAGGTCTGAAGAAGGGTCTCCTATTCCTTCTCTCCAAAGATGCTGCCTGTCACGCTGAGTTACTCCAGCATTTTGTGTCTACCATCGAACCTGGGTCTCTGGCACTGTGAGTCAGCAGCTCTAGCAGCGGCATCACTGTGGGTGATGAAACGACACTGACCTACAGGGTTAACTCATTTCTGATCTCTACAGATCCTGCTTGACCTGCTGATTATTAGTCTTCTCCTTGGTAGCAGATATCCAGCAACTGCAGTGTTTGTATCTCACACTTGCAACACTTCCCTGCTTCTCTGTTCTCCGTCAGCTTTACATAATACATTTCCAGTCACAACACACACTCTTCCAAAACTCCAGCCACCTCCAACGGGATCCCACCACTAGCCACATCTTCCCATCTCCACCCTATTCCGCTTTCCACAGAGACCGTTCCCTCCGCAACTCCCTGGTTAACTCATCCCTTCCCACCCAAACCGCTCCCTCCACAGGTACCTTCACCTGCAACCGCAGAAGATGCACCATCTGTCCCTATACCTCCTCCCTCGACTCTGTCCAGAGACCCCGACATTCCTTTCAGGTTAGGCAGAGGTTCACTTGCACCTCCTCCAACCTCATCTACTGTATGCGCTGTTCAAGATGTGGACTCTTATACATCGACGAGACCAAACACAGACTGGGCGATCGTTTCGCTGAACACCTTCGCTCAGCCCGTGTGAGCCAACCTGATCAACCGGTTGCTAAACACTTTAATTCTCCTTCCCATTTTCACACTGATCGTTCTGTCCTCGGTCTCCTCCATTGTCAGAGTGAGGCTAAACGCAAATTGGAGGAATAGCATCTCATATTTCGCTTGGGCAGCTTACAGCCCAGCGGTATGAATATTGATTTCTCTCACTTCAGGTAGCCCCGGCATTCCCTGTCTCTCTATCCCTCACCACCCAAGTCGCACCAGCTTCTCGTTTTCACCCTACAAACAGCTAACAATGGCCTGTTTCCTTTATCGTCGTTACTTTTTCGCATATATTTCATTCTTTGTTCTTTATCTCTCTACATCACTGTCTATATTACTTGTTTCCCTTATCCCGAGCCAGTCTGAATAAGGGATTCGATCCGAAACCTCACCCACTCATTTTCTCCGGAGTTGCTGCCTGTCCCGCTGAGTAACTCCAGCTTTTTGTGTCTATCTTTAGTTTAGTTCAGTTTCGTTTAGTTTAGAGATACAGTGTGGAAACAGGACCTTTGGCCCACGGGGTCTGCACCGAGCAGCGATCCCCGTACGCTACCCTACACACACACACCCGGGTCTGCACCGAGCAGCGATCCCCGTACGCTACCCTACACACACAAGGGACAATTAACATTGATACCAAGCCAATTAATCTACAAATCAGTACGTCTTTGGAGTGTGAGAGGAAAACGAAGATCTCGGAGAAAACCCACGCGGTGACAGACCCATGCAGGTGCAAACTCTGTACAGACAGCACCCGTAGACAGGATCGAACCAGGGTCTCTGGTGCTGTAAGGCAGCAACTCTACCGTTGGGCCACCATGCCACCCCTATTTATCTTGTTCTATTAATTCTCCTCCAAGTGGATTGGCTGAGCTAAACGTCTTCACTACCCTCTCTCAGTATTTCTTCCTCTTCTTCCCGTCACAGACCTTCTATCTCAACACGCATCTCCTTCTTTGCAGCTTAAAATATGTCTCATTTCTTTTATTTCCGGTCCTAATGAAAGATGAAACGTTTCCCCTCACAGATGCGGTCTGACCCATTCTCTATTCTCTATGATGCATTCTTTATTTCAGTTTTCCTTTATCTGCCTGATGTATGTCTGTTCGAATGCACCAGAATTTTGTAAGATAAAACTAAATCTCCCATTCAATTTAATTGAGTCTGAAGAAGGGTTTCGGCCCGAAACGTCGCCTATTTCCTTCGCTCCATAGATGCTGCTGCACCCGCTGAGTTTCTCCAGCATTTTTATCTACCTTCGATTTTCCAGCATCTGCAGTTCCTTCGTAAACACAAGGTTCCTACCAGAATTGTCAACCTATCCCTGTTCTCCACAGATGCTGCCTGACCCGCTGGGATTACTCTAACACATTGTGTCATTTCACCCAAGAATCGACCTGGTTTTATTCCAATTGTCAATATTTGTCGGCGCGGCACAAAGAACAGTTTACAATCAACAATCGTGCCTTAAGATCTACTTCGGTTCTACAAGTACAATGTAAAGGTGAGGGGAGGGGGGGGGGGGGGGGGGGGGGGGGGGGGGGGAGGTCGCACCTCGGTAGTTTCCAGGCAGTCTACTGATGTCTGGTGACCCAGCCTATGCACCAGCGAGGTGGTTGTATTCCCCAACGGAAAGAGAGCGGCGGCCGACTTCACTTCCTTCCACTCCACGCTTAATGTAGTATCCACCGCCACTGTGAAAGAAAAAGCAGCATTCAATACATCCACCTCACCGGCTTGGCCACGCCACAATGTACAACTAGTTATCCTGGTCAATTAGTCCACTCTCCTCGTCACACGCCACAATTAGTTCCAAAGATAGACACAAAAAGCTGGAGAAATTCAGCGGGACAGGCAGCATCTCCGGAGAGAAGGAATAGGTAACGCATATAACCATATAACACTTACAGCACGGAAACAGGCCATCTTCCTCTCACCTAGTCCCATCTACCTGCACTCAGACCATAACCCTCCATTCCTTTCCCGTCCATACACATATCCAATTTATTTTTAAATGATAAAATCGAACCTGCCTCCACCCCATCCACTGGAAGCTGGTTCTTTTTCATCCTTTTTTCAGACCCGAAACGTCACCGTTCCTTCTCTCCAGAGATGCTGCCTGTCCCCGCTGAGATACTCCAGCATTTTGTGTCTAAACCAGCACCTGCAGTTCCTCCCCACACAATTCCAACCCGTTCTGTATCCCAGTTCTTGAAATACCCATTTGATACAACTTCATCGATGGTCTTGGTCGCGATGGCTTTCGATACCTGGAGGAGTAGTGATGCGTGCATTCAATACCTGGTGGAGTAATGAGCGCTGTGTATGTGTGGCACAGCTGGCGCCCAGATCACGGCATCCCACCGCTCTGTGTGTGCGCACACGTCTGTCGCTGCTGCAACCCTGCTGGCTTTGCTCACTCCAAAACACAATAGCATGCTGACATTCAGCGGAGATTAGCACAACGCTGGGACACGGCTAAGCACGTTGCCAGGGAAACGTATCGATTCGCAATTCCGCTTGCAACTCCCACGCAGGCAATGCATAAAGGCAGCGAGGGGACGGACGCAGCAAGCAGCCTGTATGTGCTGGAGCTGGTACCACCCCCCCCCCCCCCCCCCCCCCCCCCCCACACACACATACACACACACACATACACACACACAGTCACACAGTCACACACACACAGTCACACACACGGGCAGCATCTCTGGAGAGAAGGAACGGGTGACGTTTCGGGCCGAGACCGTTCTTCAGACTGCGAGTCAGGGGAGAGGGAAACTAGACGTGTGGAAAGGTCCAGAAAAAATCAGAGCTGGCATCGATGGCCAAGGAGCCCACAATGGTCAATTGTTGGTTGTGGAAGAGGTGAAAATGGAAGCTTACGAACAGTGAAACCAACAGGACGACTAGGTTTTACAACACAGCGGTGTGAATATTCTCTAAGGTACACAAAAATGTTGGAGAAACTCAGCGGGTGCAGCAGCATCTATGGAGCGAAGGAAATAGACAACGTTTTGGGCCGAAACCCTTCTTCAGACTTCATCAGAATATTCTCTAATTTCAAGTCCCCTCTCTGTCCACCCTTCCCCATCCTAGAAATCCCGCTAGTTTCACTGTTCGTATCACTTCACAGCCAACAATGGACCATTGTGGGCTCCTTGGCCATCGGTGCCGGCTCTGATTTGTTATGTACCTTTTCATACCTCTAGTTTCCCTCTCCCCTGACTCTCAGTCTGAAGAAGGGTCTCGACCCGAAACGTCACCTAATCCTTTCCTCCAGAGATGACGCCTGACCCGCTGAGTTACTCCAGCACTTCGTGTCTGTCTTCGGTGTAAACCAGCATCTGCAGTTCCTTCTTACACATTCTTGTTAAAAGCAATCACTAAACTCCACCACCCGTGGGACTCTATAGTGAGAACGGTATTCTATGTTCAATTGAATATATTGGATTACAGTCTAAACATTATGACTGATATTGTTAGGATAAACGAGTCTGAATTTGATATTAATTATCAACTGTTTTCTCTGATGTTGATATCTATTTGTCCATATTTAGATAGAACGGTCAACCCGTTCTCTCAAATGACACCGTAAATGCAAACCTAAGTCATAAAGTAACGCGAGTAAAACGCATATTTGGAATCCAGTTCTAATCACAAGCCATCTCCGGCATCATTGTGTGATTCGGATACAACGTCCTGCTCTGGTTCTGGGGGGGGGGGGGGAGGGGGGGGGGGGGGGGGGGGTTGTGCTTTAACTGCAAGGCTACCCTATGTATTGGAGCAGTCAGTCATCCAGCCGGCTCAACAAGTAGTTTAATCACAAGACCGTGTTTACACTTCAAGACCACTCCTGGCGTGGCAGGGTCTTGTTCAAACGGAGGCATGTATCAACCAACCTGTGTAGGGACGAACTGCAGATGCTGGATTAAACCGAAGATAGACACAAAATGTCGAGACCCTTCTACAGACTGAGCATCGGGGGATACCGAAACGTCACCCATTCTTCTCTCCAGAGATTCTGCCTGACCCGCTGAGTTACTCCAGCAGTTTGTGTCTATCTCAAATGTATCAAGCTGCCAGAGCTCACAAACCTCCACACAGGCAGACCCACAACCATTGGTAACGCCACGTTTGACACAACCGTGAACAGTAGGAGACCCTCACAGGACGCGAGTTTTCAATTCAATTCAGCGCAGCTCCGTGAATTACTTGTTTTTATTCACGAAAAAGGCCGGCGGGAAAGATAAAGGTATGAATGAACTGGTGATGAGTACTGGTCTCAGGAAAGGAGGGGCTGCACTATTTCACATATGTCTCTAGCGACTAGAGGAATTGAAAGGCTCAGCGTATTCGCCGTTAAACCAGCACCGCTGGCCGCCTGAAACACCATGGCCTAGCCAGGTCTGGGTGTGATATATTCCCATTTTTCTAGATAGCTGGCATAATATGTAGGAAGGAACAGCAGATGCTGGTTTAAACCGAACATAGACACAAAAGGCTGGAGTAACTCAGAGGGTCGGACAGCATCTCTGGAGAGAAGAATCTAAAGAAGGGTCTCGACCCGAAACATCACCCAGAGATCTCTCCAGAGATGCCGCCTGTCTCGATGAGTTACTCCAGCATTTTGTGCCTGACATAATATCTCTCTGCCTCCAACTGCAATCTTGATTTTTTTTTAAACTCAATTCAACACAAATGAGTCGAAAAAGGTAGGTAGACAAAAAATGCTGGAGAAACTCAGCGGGTGAGGCAGCATCTATGAAGCGAAGGAAATAGGCAACGTTTCGGGTCGAGGCCCTTCTTCGAAAACAGTAACTGGTGTGAAATATTCTCCCGGGATGTAGTTGCAATGCTTAAAGATATGTTAAGAGCATAGCAAATAAAGATTAGATGAGTTGTGACGGCGGATGGGAAGGATCTCCGGTGTAGCTGAAGAAGCTGATTCAATGGCCATCTAATTCCCCATGCTAAATACATTCTTAATGTTCCCTGGAGAGAAAATGGCCGGTTCCTACTGTTTCACATCCTTCATCATTAAACAGGGATTATGCGTGTATATCTTCGGTTTAAACCAGCATCTGCAGTCCCTTCCAACACAACAAAGTCTGGAACTTAGGAGTCGGCTGTCTATTTATTTCTAATCGTACAACGTTGGTAGTCTAAAGACAGGAGTGTATTAGCACGTGGTAGGGGTTGTTCTTCATCTCCTCTGATGGTGACAGGGACGGGGGCCGTGGTTCCAGACCCGGACAACCCTTCAATGGTGCGGTGACATTTACAGCTCACATCGCCTGGTAAAGCGGTGTTGAGGAGAGCAGGATTACTCCGCTCTGCTGCTGGTCAGATTTGCTAGCTTCATCTCTCCACCCGATGAGCCCGTGTGTGCTCACCAACGTGGAGGAATACTGAAGGAATACTCCCCCACGGGCCTGTGTGTGCATGAATGCAGATAAAAATGTGAGTTCATGGCACCTACACCGGGCAGATGTGCAGTGAATGGGAAATATCAATGGAAGAAGCGGCGGCTGCCAACTGGGCCACACCCAAAGGAAAGATGTCGCCAGCTGTGACCGCCACCTATTCTCTGATATTTCCATATCTTTTTAACAAAGCTGCGAAATAGCAAACCCTCATATAATTTGATCAAGTCGAATATCCTGTCTTGTAACTCTGGCACCTGGGCTGGCTATAGCTCTAAAATCCATATACAGAATCTAAAAATGACTCTGTTTGTAGTAGTGAGTGAGAATAAACTCAGGGCATGTGGAGCGCACGCCGCATGTTGAGGTCTCTTTGTGTCGCCTGCGTCTCTGAAACGCTGTAAAGCATTTAATAACTCCGATTACACGCCGCATCTTCCAGCACAACTCGACCTGTGTCCAGTCATCGCCACTGCCTTCCTTACAAACTCCCGAATCTGAGTTGTGAATAACATGTCGCGGGTCGGGATACTCTCTATGCAGCGATTCAAACCGCGCTACTTGTTTTTGTTCGGGAGCGTGTGGACTCGATGCTAAACCAGCGCTGGAGTGGTAGGGGTTAAGGAAATATGGAAACTCGGAAGGAGCGTGGCCGATTTGGTGGGGAATGCTACAGAATCGCTATTAAAATAAAGACAATTAGGGGACGATCGCGTTAAAATATCTTTGGAGAATGAAGGGCAATGTGAATGCTTATTGAATAGTTGGATGGTTCTTGGGTATTTCGTCTTAGACTGGAAAGGGTGATCACACACACCGCAGTTTAGGAAGACACAGCAATGTACAGTGGAATATACCATCGGGCCGCCTGGACTGCCCGGCCCATTGCAGGATCCACGCTTTACCATCACAACCTGGCTTCCTTCACCCAGAGAACCTCTCTCTCTCTGCAGGCTACGCTTACCCCTCGCTTACGACTAGAGGCCGTGCAATTCAACTCTGCCCAGCAATAAGAAACCGGAGCTTACCGATAGTTGTTTTGGAGCCTATACAGCCCATAATCGGTGCTTTTAGATGAAAAATTAACCCTTGTTCCAGACTGGAAACATTTCCACAGTACCTCATGGAAATTGAACTCGCTGGATGTGAGTTCTTAAGGTTTCCCGGTGGAGACTTGGCCGCGCCGAAGGCTTTGAAACGTGCCAATGAAT
The DNA here is from genome assembly GCF_010909765.2 of Amblyraja radiata. Taxonomy (NCBI): domain Eukaryota; kingdom Metazoa; phylum Chordata; class Chondrichthyes; order Rajiformes; family Rajidae; genus Amblyraja; species Amblyraja radiata. The sequence continues at coordinate 60,385,422 of NC_045968.1, forward strand.
AGATGGGTTCGCCTCCTGGCTGGTCTCTGTCTCTCTGTGTGTCTCCCTCTCTCTCTCTCTGACTCGCAGATTCACCTTATTACGTTTCCACGGGCGGGTTTGCGTGGGGTGCGGCGGACTGTGCGAGAGACCTGGTCGCTGATCTTTTGTATGGACCGTCTTTGGATGGGCGGGTGGGTGCGGGTGCGCCGTTCACTGCTTCTGCATCTGGTTGTCAGAGCGCAGCGCAGCGCGGCGGATGATGGTCCCTGCCGGCAGCCCGCTGAAAGTACACGAGGAAACCACAGGCAGGGTCCAGCGAGGCACGTCCACATCGGCGAAGCTGCTGCTGCTGCTGCTGCTGCTGCCGCCAACACTTCACATCGAAATCATACAACCTTTACTCGCGTAGCAAGGAACTGCAGAGGCTGCTTTACACCCCCGAGATAGACACAGAATGCTGCACTAACTCAGCGGGACTGTCAGGCAGCATCTCTGGAGAGAAGGAATGGGTGACGTTTCGGGTCGGGACCATTCTTCAGTCTGAGAGTCAGGGAAGAGGGAGACTAGAGATATGGATGGGTAAAGTGTGAAAACGGCAGATCAAAGGGGACGCAGGTCAAGTTTTCCACCCAACGGCAAATGCTGTGCTGGCAAATCTCTCCAATTCTTGGACTGAACGACTCTACTCTTTGTTTAAGAAGGAACTGTAGATGCTGGAAAATCGGAGGTACACAAAAAAGCTGAAGAAACTCAGCGGGTGCAGCAGCATCTATGGAGCGAAGGAAATAGGCAACGTTTTCGGGCCGAAACCCTTCTTCAGACCCTACTCTTTGTATCCTTTGCAGCTGTACAAGTATAACATTGAGCAAATTACAATTATCATTTGTGAGAGTGGATGTTCAACGCCATTCACGTTATTCCCTTTATCATGTACCTGTACACTGTGGACGGCTGGGCTGTTATCATGTATTCTCTTTCTGCTGACTGGATAGCACACAACAAAAGCTTTTCACTGTACCTCGGTACACGTGGCAATAAACTAAACTAAACCAGAAGAAAGTGCATGTTTTTTTCTGTGTGCAAGAATGATACAGTTTTAAGGGCGGCACGGTGGCACAGCGGTAGAGTTGCTGTCTTACAGCGCCAGAGACCCGGGTTCGATCCTGACCATGGGTGCTATCTGTACGGTGTTTGTACCTTCTCCCCGTGACCGTGTGGGTTTTCTCCGGGTGCTCCGGTTTCCTCACACACTCCGAAGACGTGCAGGTTTGTAGGTTAATTGACTTTGGTAAATTGCCCCTAGTGTGTGTGGGATAGTGTTGGTGTGCGGGATAATCAGTGGTCGCTGTGGATGCGGACTGGGCGGGCCCGTTTCCGCGCTGTATCTCTAAACTAAACTGAACTGGACCTGAATTTAAAGAAGTCAATTATAGAATTAATCTATATTACTATAATCCTATGGTGGTGTATGAAGAAATATGTCAGCCCTTTTTCTAACATTGAACAGCGAAAAGATACTACTCCACTTTATTGACGTTGGAGTTTGAAAATAGACCAGGTGGATCTCTGCGGGGAGTAACTGGAATTGGATGTTTGCTTTGCCTCACTCCTCCATTTCCTAAGATATTTGGGGGGAATGGGGCCCAACCTGGGGAACGTGGCCGCTGTCAGGAGGACATGCAGGAAAGCACCTTGCAGAAAAAATATTCCCCATGTTGGAGGAGTCCAGAACCAGGGCTCACAATTTAAGAATAAGGGGTTGGCCATTTAAGACTGAGATGAGGAAAAACGGCTTCACTCAGTGTTGTGAATCTGTGGAATTCTCTGCCACAGAAGGCAGTGGGGGCCAATTCACTGGATGTTTTCAAGAGAGAGTTAGATTTTGCTCTTAGGGCTAATGGAACCATAGTCATAGAGTGATACAGTGTGGAAACAGGGCCCGCGGCCCAACTTGCCCACACTGGCCAACATGTCCCAGCTACACTTGTCCCACCTGCCTGCACTTGGTCCATATCCCTCCAAACTTGTCCTCTCCGTGTACTTGTCTAACTGTTTCTTAAACGTTGGGATAGTCCCAGCCTCAACTGCCTCATAGAAACATAGAAAATAGGTGCAGGAGGAGGCCATTCGGCCCTCTGAGCCAGCACTGCCATTCATTGTGATCATGGCTGATCGTCCCCAATCAATAACTCGTGCCTGACTTCTCCCCAGATCCCTTGATTCCACTAGCCCCTAGAGCTCTATCTAACTCTCTCTTAAATCCATCCAGTGACTTGGCCTCCACTGCCCTCTGTGGCGGGGAATTCCATAAATTCACAACTCTCTGGGTGACTCATATGGCAGCTTGTTCCATACATCCAACACCCTTTGTGTGCAAATGTTACCCCTCATATTCCCATAAATCTTTTTCCCCTTCACCTTGAACCTATGTCCTCTGGTCCTCGATTCCCCTACTCTGGGCTACTCTGTGCGTCCACCCGATCTATTACTCTCATGATTTTATACACCTCGATAAGATCTCCCCTCATCCTCCTGCGCTCCAAGGAATAGAGACCCAGCCTGCTCAACCTCTCCCTATAAGCTTACACCCTCTAGTCCTGGCAACATCCTCATAAATCAGGGGATATGTGGAGGGAAAGCAGGAATTTGGATGATCAGCCATGATCATATTGAATGGGCAGTGCTGGCTTGAAGGGCTGAATGGCCTACTCCTGCACGTATTTTCTATGTTTCTATGTTTCACCTCCACAAAGGCAGCTTCGCACACACCAACACAACTCTTTCGCCCAGTCTTTGGGTGGTCTTGACCCAAAACATCGCCCGTTCCTTCTCTGCAGAGATGCTGCCTGTCCCTCTGAGTTACTCCAGCATTTGTGTCTATCTTAGGTGTAAACTAGCATCTGCAATTCCTTCCTACACTCTATTTTGCCAACTTTCTCTGCTTTGTTTAGTTTTACATCATCCTGTTTGCTGTAAACCAGTGTGGATTCATCCTGTAAAGTGGGCAGGTGAGGTAGCAGCATTCCTAGGTGTGTGAAATCTCACTTTTCATTCTTTATTGTGTTAGTTTGCTGTACCAAATGCTGTAGATTCGACTGACTCTGGTGTTTCATTATCCGTTACCCGGTGAACACACACAAAAGAATTGTGTTACAATCATAGTGCTTCACTGAAGGTGACAATATACATCTGAGATTGTATCTAAAGTAGAAAAGCAGAATAAGGGGATAGTTATTCCACCCGCAATATATTTACAGTGCCCTCCATAATGTTTGGGACAAAGACCCATCATTTATTTATTTGCCTCTGTATTCCACAATTTGTGATTTGTTATAGAAAAAATTTCAAGTGCACTTTGCCATATTTTAATATAGGCCATTTTTATATATTTTGTTTTCACCATGTAGAAATTACAGCAGTGTTTACACATAGTCCCCCCATTTCAGAACACCATAATGTTTGGGACACAGCAAAGTCATGCAAATGGAAGTAGTCATGTTTAGTATTTTGTTGCATATCCTTTGCTTGAAGTCTGCGATTCATGGACATCACCAGTTGCTGGGTGTCTTCTCTGGTGATGCTCTGCCAGGCCTGTATTGCAGCCATCTATAGCCAATGCTTGTTTTGGGGGCTAGTCCCCTTCAGTTTTCTCTTCAGCATATAAAAGGCATGCTCAATTGGGTTCAGATTCAGTGATTGACTTGGCCATTTATCATTTTTTAGCTTTGAAACACTCCTTTGTTGCTTTAGCAGTTTGTTTAGGATCATTGTCTTGCTGTAGAATGAACCGCCGGCCAATGAGTTTTGAGGCATTTGTTTGAACTTAAGCAGATAGGATGTGTCTATACACTTCAGAATTCATTATGCTACTACCATTAGCAGTTGTATCATCACTGAAGATAATTGAGCCAGTACCTTCAGCAGCCATACCTGCCCAGGCCATAACACCCCCACCACCGTGTTTCACAGATGAGGTGGTATGCTTTGGATCTTGGGCAGTTCCTTCTCTCCTCCATACTTTGCTCTTGCCATCATTCTGATATAAGTTAATCTTCATCTCATCTGTCCACAAGATCTTTTTCCAGAACTGTGGTTGCTCTTTTAAGTACTTGGCAAACTGTAACCTGGCCATCCTATTTTTGTGATTAACCAGTGGTTTGCATCTTGCAGTGTAGCCTCTGTATTTCTGTTCGTGAAGTCTTCTGTGGACAGTGGTCATTGACAAATCCACACCTGAAGAGTGTTTCTGATCTGTCGGACAGGTGTTTGGGGATGTTTCTTTATTATAGAAATAATTCTTCTGTCATCAGCTGTGGAGGTCTTCCTTGGCCTGCCAATCCCTTTGTGATTAGTAAGCTCACCAGTGCTCTCTTTCTTCTTAATGATGTTCCAGACAGTTGATTTTGGTAAGCCTAAGGTTTGGCTGATGTCTCTAACAGTTTTATTCTTGTTTCTCAGTCTCATAATGGCTTCTTTGACTTTCATTGGCACAACTTTGGTCCTCATGTTGATAAACAGCAATAAACGTTTCCGAAGATGATGGGACTAGGGGAAAATAAGTGTTCGGCA